>NC_061074.1:4266080-4433580 GCF_021917145.1 Hypomesus transpacificus
CTGCATTCTGCAACCAACAAAAAAACAACTCAAGGACTCTGAAGCACTGAATGGTTAAGATAGCGGATGTTTAGGTGTGTATAATGACAGGCTAATGGATGTCCTTGTCGTTAATGATTAATTCCTTCACGTTCTGGTATTTTTCTAATGTCAGGGAACGGATGTCTTGTGTCAAACTAAAAGCAACCTGTGGCTTATATTTCACATCAAGGTTGAATCATATTCGAAAGGGAATGAGTGTCGAGCCCTCACAAACATCTCCATTGATGTCTAAAAAACATTAATCTGACTTGATTACTAAACTCCACAGTCAGGCGAGCGGGGTGGTACAGTAGCTTAAATACCTGAACCAATGACCCTAAGGAGAAACCAATCAATGGCTCGCACAATGAACTAAACTCCCTGTGCTAATTGAATTTCCCATGGACCAAGATGAGGTTCCTGCTGTCTGTATCCTTCTGAAACTGGGTTTATACAACCCAACAAACACCCTCCTATGCAGTCAATGAATTCAAGGTAACGTGGTCATTCTTACATTTCAGACAAATTACAAATTCTAAATATATATATATATTACAGAGAATTATACATGCACACATTCATACACCGTTTATTTAATTATATACATACATACATACACTTTATATCAAGATTTTAAAAAATACACAAAACAAAATATACCACCAAGACATAGAATTCACAGAAGCTGACACTCTATGCTGAGTAGAGCACATCTCTTCTAAAGTTATTAGCGGGGACAAAAGGCTCATAGGGCCTAGAGGCCAACAAAAAAGTCGTCTGCAGCAGTTTGGTCATCCAAATGAGAGGGCCAGACTCAAACCACATTCGATAAAGAAACCCATTTTCTTACCCAGAAAAAGAAAGGGACAAATAGACAGTGGCAGGCATACATTTCTTGCAGCGGTTGGAGCATTCTCTAGCAACCTTTATAGCTTAGGAGAAGGAGCAAAGTTGCTATCAGACAATTGTGGTTTATTACTTTGGGATATAATAGGACTGCTGGCAAGTGAGATTTATACCGTTTCTGTGAGCCTCTCCTCTGCACCCTGCGGGTGTGATTGTGGCAGCAGTGGCTCTGTGATAGGCTGTTACACTGGGCTCTTCAAAACCTTTGCCTTGACCACTCCTGTGGCCTCCTCTCAACCAGCTAGTGATCCTGTCCCTCTTTCCATAGCTTCATCTCTCTCTCCTTTTTTTCACTCCAGATCCCCTCTTTCTATGGTTGATCAGCTATATTTTCCAACATTATAATAAATCTATTTAATTTAGAGAGAGCTATCAATTTCATTTTAATCATTTAAAACCCCAGTCTAACATCCTGGTATTTTTCAACATCTTTTTCTTTGAATCTGAAAATACAAAAAAGGAGAGACTCTTTTCCAGAAAGTCAAAGTAGCCATTAAAGCTTCTGACCACTTGAAATAAATTGTGGCCCATGAAATCAGTGCCAGTGCGGAAATTAGCTTAACTAAGTTATTCAACACACTAGTGATCTCTCTCTCTTTTCAACTCCCCCTTTCTATCTCCCTTCTAGGCCCTTTATATTTCCCCCTGACTGCATCCAGCTACCTTCCTCTCTCTTTCCACTTTATTTGTTGTTGCAACACGGCAGAGGAAAGAAGAGTGTAGAGAGGGTGAGAGAGAGTAGGAGGCAGGATGAGAGAGAGGGAGAAAGGGTGAGAGAGAGATACAGAGAGAGATACAGAGAGAGAGATACAGAGAGAGAGATACAGAGAGAGAGATACAGAGAGAGAGAGAGAGAGAGAGAGAGAGAGAGAGAGAGAGAGAGAGAGAGAGAGAGAACTGGCTAAGCCAAAGCAGGGCTTGGTGGTGGTGGTGCGTCCCAGACCCCTTTCCACAGAGAGTGTAGGCCTGACTGCAGCCCAATGTGCTATAAGGACTTAACGCCACCAGGGACTCAGCCCATTTGAATGCTCCGGCTTTCTTTATCCGTGACACAAGTGGTGCAGAAAAATTGCTAGGGATTAATTGAAGGGATTGGAGTTGGGGGTGGGAGGCACCAACCTACAGGATCAGCGCTTACTGCTTCCTCAGAGGTGTCGCTCCATAAATAGTGGAGTTCCGCAATGCTTTTATTGACAGTGGGTTAGGCACAGATACTGTGCACCAAAACGCCCCGCCCCATTGAACATTGAAGCAGATCTCATTTCGGACAGAGAGGCAAAAGGGGCGTTTAGGAAATAACGTAAGCATAACAAAACAGTGATAAGAATATATTCGAGTTCTTTTGGCCCTCCCATAGCTTTGAGGACAATGTAAGCAGGGGTTCTTAGCATGGGACGCTACGCTACACTGAAGCAGTGCTGAGGGGAAAGGCACAGAAGCTCTTCCATCTGTATTTCTGTCTGAATTCTAAGACTTCCTATTTGTATACTGTGAAAAAAATGGAATGGTAATCTAAAGACTAAAAGCAAGATTACACGCTAAAATATTCACGTGACGAGGGTCACTAAAAGAAAAACTTGTAGTGCAGATTACCCAAAAGGCAAACGTACAACATTGTGACTTCATATAGATATGTTGGGGCTTAAAAAAAGATTTGGTGTGGATAATCATAGGTGACGGATACACATTCCACCAGTTGCACCCTGCGTTATAGTATGCAGACTAGGATGTGCTTTTGTTTGAAATGCCTGAAAGCATCTCAAAGAATTGGCAGAGCTAGTTTTGGCCTGGCACTCAGCAGCGCGTCACATCAGCTGATGTCACTCAAGCAATCAACTGCAGGTGTGCTAACTGAAGGTCCAGGCCTTCCCCTTCAGAATATCTGAATACTGCACACATTCACAGACCCACACACACATGCTCACACATCATGTCTTACTGTGTACCTGCATATAGTGCAAATGCTGCACCTCCTCCATCCCTAGCTTCTCCATACTGTCTTCTGTAACGTCACTACAAGATGTTAAGGCTCTGTGAAGCCTTTTGACTTGCTTGTTAAAAGCACGTTAAAGCCTGCTTTAAGTTTGAAATGATTCCTGTCCACCCGGCAATCTAATATCCTATGCTCCATCATGCCTTGTTATTGTGCACTTGTTGTGCTGTGCTAGCTCTGTGATCCAAGGCAGGGAGTTCCCCCTTAGATATAACCACACCGCCAAACCTATTTCCATAGCGATAAGTGACTAATCAATACGTGTGTCTTGACAGAACTGAGATCTCAAAAATAGCATGTGGAGGGAGAGATTAGGCTTCATGTGATTCCTCTGACTCAATATCAATGTTTTTTGTAGTATTCAATGAGTACAGATGACTAATAATTGCTTGCTCTTGCTACTTCTTCCTTAAGCAGTGAATTCTTCACATTTTACCCAAGCCTAATTTCAGACTCAATGGAATACATTCGCTTGGATTAGGTCTAATCTCAGTTGAGAGAGCTGCTGTCCCTGTGTGTCTATTCAAATCAATTTAAGTAGCATAATTCCTCATAACACTTTAGCTTGTGTTTTTTATTATTCAAAATGGCTGTAGACTACTGTCCATCCATTCAAGGGTCAGTTCAAGTTCAAGTTCAAGGCAAACTGTATTTTATTTGCCTCTCACTCCCTTCTCTCTCTGCCTTATCTCTCTCCACTGTCTCAGTGCCCATAGAGAAGTAAAAGAGCTAATGACCCAGTGCAGCTCTCCCACACTTGATCCAGTTTGATTGACTGCTGGTGTTTCCTCCAGCCCAGAGGTGAACATCTACCAGCTGACAGTGCTGCACAGCTGCCGGAGGGATCGGACACTGGGCTTTGAGCACCAGTCCACAGCACGCGGGCTAGCTGGCATCGGTGTGTATGACGAGTGAAAATGCACGCGCTTACGCACTCACAAACTCCCCTAGCACACGCATAATTAGCCATACACACAACTTCACATGACATGCAGCTGTACTCTTTTCCTTAATGCTGATGACAGCGTATCCATTCCGGTAGAAAATGCTCCATAGCGACTGTTATATAGACTATCTTATATTGGACACACTCCGACAGTCAGCGGCTTGCTTCAAGCCAAGAGAGGTGTGTTTTATGTGGAAAACGATATCAAAGTGAAATACTATTGAGAGGTAAATCAAATATGCGGCGCAGGGGGAAAAAACATCAAGTTTCCCATTTCAAAGTAATTTTCCCTTGACTGTTATTCTAACGCTCTTAATAACGGGCACTTTTTATGATGTAATAGAACACTCAAGACTTCCGCCCTTGGCTCCCCCAGGGGGGAGTGTGTAGGGATGCTAGTGATGGTGGGGGTGGGAGGGGGGATACAGACACTGACGGACCAGGCTTGCTAACCATCAAGGAGGCGAGAAGGACACGCTTCCACTGAACCACACAGCACAGCTTATGACTTCTCACTCTGTGAAGTCACATTCTAACAAGCTTTGCATTGGTTACACACACACACCCCCCCCCCCACACACACACACAAGCAGAAATCATTATTTCAACAGTTATATGCTAAACCTGGCAACCCTGGTCCCATGTCATTTACAGCCCATGACCTACGGTACATCTACATTACAAAGGAATCTGTGGTGAGAGACGGTCAGGGGTGGGGGGGGGGGTGAAAGAAAGCGAGTGAGTAAGAGAGAGAAAGAAGAAGAAGAAGAAGTGAGAAAGGAATGGTGTGTACTGGGAAAGCACGTTGAATGTGTGTGCATGGCTTTGTGTGAGAAAAACAGAAAGAGAGAGGGAGAGAGAGAGAAAAGAGCATAAGGGAAAAAAGAGAAACGTTCAATATGAACAACAAGAGAAACAACAATAAACGACAAAGATAATTTGTGGTTATACGGTCCAGCAAAGTGAATGGGGAGAGCGTGGTGGCAGGGAGTGTGTGTGTGTGTGGGGGGGGGGGCTGTGTGGCCAGATGTAGCCAACATGTCTGAAAGCAATCAAACAATGTCTTTCCCAATCCTCCGCCTCATCACTGCGTGAGGCCTCCATGAGGTGAGGGCGGGTGTGGAATAGAGGGTGTGTGTGTGTGTGTGTGTCTCTGTCTACGGAGCCGTTTCTACTCTCTAATCAGAAGCCGGACCACCGTAATTGCCTGCTACAATCTATCTCCACCACCGTGGACCGTGGACCTCTTTCAGCAGAGTTAGACAGGGAGGCCCGGTTCATTTTAATATGTTGCGTGCCGTCGAGTGAAATTGGCAGGGTAAATAGGAACTGCTGTTTATTTCCTACTCGCCCGACAGACCCCCCCCCCCCCCCAACACCATACTCCCCCCTCCAACAAACCTCCCCTCAGAAACACAAAAGTACCACCATACAATGAGAATCACTTACACCCTCGGCACACACACACAGACACAGACACAGACACACACACACCTCATGAGCGTATGCCCGCACCACAAACACACACCCATTCCCTCGCTATGTTGCCGTCGCACGAAACACGTGAGGTAAACGGAGGGATAGCGAAAGCATCCTCCCCAACTGGCCAGGAATGACTGTGGGCGGGGCAGGTCCTCCAAGTGTCCACCCCTGAACAAAAATGGAGGGTCTCGTCCAACTGAAAGCCCAGCAAATCACAATGTCTTGAAATGTGTCGTCTTTCTCTGGACACGTGAGACCTGCTTGTGCGTGGCTGCATGCGTGTGTGGAACGGGTGCTAATGATGGTTTCACTCCCGACACAGCAGTGTGCTCAAAAACAAGACATTCTTATTGATGTTAACAGGCCAATCATCTTTTACCAGGTCACATATGTGGGCTAGTAAACAAACAAAACATTCTCCTAGATATACACTCAGTTTTCTTGTTCTCCTTCACAGTGGAAAACTACCCAAGAACAGTAAACAGATTTTATAGACAAAAGTTAGTACAGGGGATGAAATACTTAGAAAAACCAAGCTTGAGTAGCTACGCACACACACACTCACATAAACCAACAAGAGCTAAGCTTCTCCATGTGTACAATAGAAAATTATGGTCTGGAGGCCCTAAAAAGTGACATAAATGTGAGACCTATCACAGCACCCTAATGACATGGTGGTGTGGGCCTGAACTATAGTGAGGGCTGGCTTCCATCACTGACTTCAGCCTCGGTTCTGGAATTTACACACCTTTGTCAGCTGAGTGGAGATAGAGTAACACCAAAAAAGAAATAGGACTCAAGAATAATGAATAGAACAAAGACACGGAAATGGTCTGCCACAAAGTCTCTTTGAGGCACTAAAGTCTGAAAGCGTATTTTTTATAGTGAACGCATAGAAAACATAGAGATAAGGATCAATGGCTGGTGTACAGAAAATAAGGCTGGAGAATACTTGCACACATAATGACGTGTCTTACCAGTGGAAAAGCAAACTGGTTCGCTAGTTGAACATACAGCAAACTTGTATTAGCAACAGCCAAGAACCAGAACTAGGTTTGAGATAATAGAAACGGGGTCTTATAGTGACCATTGGGTTCTTGGTAACCTCCCTGGGTAATTTAATGTAAGATTAGACTAAGATCATATCGAATCAGACATGATTTAATGATTAGTATAAACATATGCCAATGGTAAGTTCTTCAATGTCTATCACATTTGACAGAATATATAAACTAATAGTCAAAACCTGTGTTTTGATGGTGTGGAGGGGACACGGTCAGTTTAAAAACAAGGCTTTATTTCAAGGACAAGAGCTGAATCTACCAACAAAAAAAGTTTGGCAAGAGGGACATGACACTATTAAGACAATATAGTAGGCCTGACTTTTATGAAGACAAACGGTACATAACTGTTATTTTGTACCTGACCAAGCCTTGAATGTCTGAATTTGCCTTGAATAATGAGAATAGGTTCCCAGTTAATTCCCAACTGGTCATGGTTCTTCTCCAATACCATTTTCTTACTCTTCTAGTTAAGTCTCGTTAAACAATTTTTACAGATCCCCCGATTTAAAATCTATACTAAGAAAACATAAATTGATTGGTTTAGTTATAACAATGGATCTTCAATAAATCAGATTCATGCACATATCTCAAATAGGGTGGAAGAGCACAATATTTCAATAGCAATGGTGGTACAGTGGTGAGATAATAAAAACGTCCATCCATGACAACCTTAATATACAGCATGACAAAGTAAAATGTAAGTAAAAACACATGGAAACAATACTGTGAATTGTTACAACAATGTGTATTTTTAAAACAACATAGGCTTTAAGGTCCTCCAAAAGTCTATTTTACTTCAGATTAATAGAGTTCTCCTTCTAAGGCCTTGTTGTTGTTAATTGTGTTCTAAGTCTAGTTGTGAACTTCAGATTTGAAACAACATTTTGAAAGAAAGGACAGAGGAGTATTTTATATAATTTTGTCTAGGGCACTGCTGCACATTTACTAGGGTCCTTGTGGTTTTTCAATCAGTGATAACAGCAGTATTTGGTGACTAGCAATCCAACAGACACTCACAATGATATTTGAACTCTAGGTTCAAAAGACCTGAGAACCATACAGCTTCACATCTTTTTTTCAGTTTTATATGTTCAGTTGCTTGCTAAATGCCCCATTTGAGACAGAATTGAGGCCCTCTCCAAATAGCCACCTAACTGCTTTTTCTAAAATTACTTCTTATTATTTAGAAGACGTTTCAAGACAGTCTTTGAATTACAATGAGCCTAACAATTGACTGGACCTAGAACTCCTTTTTTACTGCCAGGCAAGACAGCCAAACAATGTTGAACTCTTATGTCTGTCTGAAAGGGATAAACCGTTTCATTTTAAGAAGGATACAGAACCATCTAAGGGGTAAATTGGGGGGATGGGGGGGGCAAATTGTCAGAGGTGATGAGGGTTTCAAAATACAGTTATGGAAGCAATTTTGTTTATTAGCACCTAGAACGGCAACATTCGCAGAGGTCAAATCTCTCATTCTTACTTATATCAAGGGGCCATATTGGCTGCTTGGCAAATTTGCGACAGAAGTCATCACAAAGCAAATGTATTGAAAACGCCTGGACAGTTTTTGGTCTACAAGTCACAGACAAGTTCAACCCTCTTTAGCTTTCTTGGTTTTAATCAGTGTCATCCAGCACAGGGTCAAAGTTACACGCTACTGTATGTACTTCACTTACTGGATTGTGAGTTTAGGTTCTTAGAAAATGTACTGTATAGTGCATAAACTGTGTTCTGAATATGAATGTCAACAGTTTGAAAATGTTTGTTTACCTGTCATGAACAAGGTTCAAATTATGTTTTGTCAGATTCTACGTATATTCTCTGGTATCAGATACACTGAAAGATTAACTGGAGAGGAAAGTTATTGCTTGAGAGTGATGACCTGGACCCGAAGAATGGAAGGATGTAAAATCAGATGGTGGTACTAAACAAAAAAAAGCCTAGATTGCCAATGCTTACTGCTCCAAAGTCAGAGTAAGGACACTGACGCAGGCACACTTGATGAGCAGGGGACATTCCACTGTCATCCCCAATGCATAAATCTGCTGTTAACTGTAAAATCAATGCTACTTATTGTAAAACAATAGACAGCGGGGCATGCCAAGTGAATTCTGTAGCCACCACTTTCAGCCAATCACAAGGCTTAAGGACTTTGTCCTTGGCCAACTATGACCTTGCCTTTAAATACAATGGCATTGGCCCAAAAGGAAAGCACCGCATGGAAACATTCATTATAAATCTCCATGCTCGACAATTGTGTAATGCTCACTGTATAGAATCTCCTTCTTTTTTGGTCATTTTCCAATGAAATAAGTCTTTCCACAGACGAGGTGTGTGTTCACACTTAAGTCCCATTCACACTGATGCCAGCTAGCCCGCGTGCTGTGGACTGGTGCTCAAAGCCCATTGTCCGATCCCTCCGGCGGCTGTGCAGCACTGTCAGCTGGTAGATGTTCACCTCTGGGCTGGAGGAAACACCAGCAGTCAATCAAACTGGATCAAGTGTGGGAGAGCTGCACTGGGTCATTAGCTCTTTTACTTCTCTATGGGCACTGAGACAGTGGAGAGAGATAAGGCAGAGAGAGACAGAGAGAGAGACAGAGACAGAGAGAGAGGTAGAGAGATATACATTTACCACAGGCAGCAATAATACAAAGCAAAGGCAACTGCATGGACAAGTCAGTTACATGGTAAAAAGTGATATATTTCCTAACTGAAGTTGCCCATGCTCTACCTGCTGACAGTTGATAGAGATGTGCCATATGCTCCCATGGTGCAAAGCGCTTTTACAGCATTTACGTACATGTTCAATCTATAATATGGAGTCAACTGAGAAGACTTGCATTAAAAACACCAGTTCAGTTGCAACAATAAAACTAACTCAGATTTGCAAGTGTCCAGGCTTCCCTAATCCTGGTCCTCGAGGGCTGCTGTCCTGCATGTTTTAGATGTTTTCCTGCTCCAGCACACCAGATTCAAATAAATGGTCATTACCTGGCTTCCACAGAGCTTGATAACAACCCATTCATTTGAAACAGGTGTGCTGGTGTAGGGAAACATCTAAAACATGCAGGACAGCGGCCCTCGAGGACCAGGATTGGAGAACCCTGGTTGAAGCAAATATTGAATTTCATAATTTCTCAAGTTAATATTTTTGAATATAAAGCATTACATTTTGAATTTAACAAAAACATTTTTCACAAAAAAGGGACACAGAGACCAGACCACTGAATGGAATAGTGCAGGTGTTACAGCTTCCTGGGTTCTGTCCAATAACCATTCCACCGCCATCTAGTGGCCACAATGAGCAACTGCACGTTTTGGTGAGTGTTGGACTCAATACTGCAGTATTTCGATCAAAGAACATAGGTGGGTTAATCTCAATGTCACTTAAGTTAAAAAAATTGCCTTTTTCAATACTTAAATTGTATTGACAACAGAAGCAAGCTTATGAAGTACAATTATACATCCTTTAGATATATATTATATGCTAAGTACATATAGGTACCCAACTCCAATGAGCAAGTGCAGTAGGGCCAGGTTGGATATGGTGCAAAATAAAAACACAAGCCAACCACAAAAAATCTGATAGTTCTATTAGTACGTCAGATCGTAAAACAGATTTGGAGCAAAACCTTTCCAGATCATCACAAAGCGACCAAAAGAAATCCCTTCGTCCAATTCCCATCAGTCAAGTTCGCCTCTGAAGCACACTTCTTTCCCAGTTCCATCCAGCCACCTCTCTGAAGAGCACAGCCAGAATTGTACAACCTGACCATAGCCTTCAGCCCCCCCCCCCCCTTCCTTATTCCCTCCCCCCACAGTGAGCCCCACAGTCCGGGCCTTGCCGCCCACTGCTGCCGGTGCTAGCTCCGCACCGAGAGGGGAATTTACATTTTAATAGGCAGAGCCGCTTGCCGAGCCACCCTCGAATGAGGGGGTCTATGCTCAGACGAACAGCGGGGAATGCACCCAGCTGCAGAACTTTCCCATGAACCCCCGAGACAATTTCTAGAGCACACGGATGGGAAAGGGAAATAAAATGATATTTTTAGCCAAAACCGGCTTCCCATCTGTATATACTGTATATGTATGCGCTGCTTCATATACATAAACACACATACATATAGATGCATATTTACTCATCTCGGAACCCAGAAGTCTGTTTTTTCCCTCTCAATCTTATTCAAAAGTCAGATGTGTGAGACTACATATTTACCAACAAACCGTCCTTAGAAATGAGATTTGATGCCATGCCATCTTAGATTTGAAAGGAGATACTGTAGGTGCAGATTGCAGGGTGTGTGTGTGTGTGTGTGTGTGGGTGTGTATGTGTGTGTGTGTGTGTATGGAGATGACTGCAGCAGAGGGCTTGGCGTTGAGCCTGTGCTCACCGAAGCATGGCGGTTCCATCACAGCTGTCATTAGCCACCAAACAAAGGCACATCCAGAGGAAGGAAAGGATGATGAGGAGGTCTGTCTTCACCACAGCACTGTCAGGGACAGAGAGGGAGAGAGAGGGACTCAATGAAGCCCCAGCCAAGGACATGAGTGGAGGTCACCAGCAGAGCATTCTCACGGATGGAGGGGATGGGCTCCAGTTTGTTTTACATATTTCCAGATACAGGACGTATAGCGGATAACATACAAAAGATATCAATAGAAACAGAGGATAGGAAGATGTATCCTACCCGGCTAACTGAATATTTTTTTATTATTTTGTATCCCCCCGATATGTCCAAAATAGCCAAATAAGCTATTTATAGAAATTGCATTTAGTTGACACGAGTCACATGAGCTAGTAGTAAGAGCAATGTAGGTAAGTTCCAAACCTGCTGTGTGACATTTAGGTTGGCATGATACTTACATGTTAATATTTGAAAATGACCTATCTTTCTTCATCCCCCTGTTTACCTCACCCACTCCCTCTTTCTTTCCCCCCAGTTTCACAGCGTTACAAGCCTGTGTCACTCTAGAGTGTGAAACGGCACAATGTGTCCCAGCTCCAGGCGTGCAATCAGAAACAGGGCCCCTCCCCAACCTAATTAATAACTATTGAACATGCTAACAACAATCAACACTAATTAAATGCACGCTTGTTGACAAGGGTGCAAGCCTTATCAAAAGCTGGAGACGGGGAGGGCGAGTGTTTTGTGGGCGTGTGGGTGTGGGAGGAGGGTAAACTGGGTCTTCTGTTTTCCCTAATTAGCTAACGAAGAGCCCCAAGGCCATAGTTTTAATTCATAGCGGCGACTCCAGCTCTGTCTGATTCTCAGGAAGGACTGGGAAAGCAGGTCAGTCTCTCCAGCTTGGAAGCCGTGGGGACATTATGGGGACGACACAGTGTAAAACTGTTCTTACACTGTTTAGAAGTTATACAGTAAGGGTTATACAGTAGAACTACTAATGTAACTAGAATGTAATGTCAATGTTTCAGTACAGTTACTGAATTTGTGTGCTGAAGGAGGTGATGCCCACTATAAAGATAGGAAATTCCCTCCTCAAAATGATCCTATCAATGTTTCATAATAATCCTTACACATGCAGAAAACCTGTAGAAAAGTTTCAATGGCGCAAAACTGGGAATTGTTAGCGGTAGAAATGTTCCGGGATTTTCAGAAATAATGGGGATTTTTTGACATATAGTATTTTTCATGAAATGTGCAGACATAATTTGTAATGATTTCATTAAACAGGCATTTAAATTATGCTTTATGTGAACACTCCACAAACACCAGCAAAATCAAGCTAAAACCCATATTATTCTATTACATAAAAAATTAAATATGCTGTGTTGAAGAAAGCCTTAGCTAGTAAGTTAGAAACTAAATATAAATGCTATTTGTTATGTTAGGATTTGCCAATTATACTTAGCATGAACAAATATACTTACCTCAGTAATTACAATGACAGAAATTGCAGAAAAGCTTATGAATGCTTTCTTCACTAGTCGCCTTGACTACTGCAATAGCCTTCCCTCTGGTCTGCCCCCCCCCCCCAAAAAAAAAAAAAAAAAAGTATTAAAGAACTACAGTTAGGTCAGAATGTGGCTGCAAGGGTATTGACTCACACACAAAAGAAAGACCGGATTATTCCAGCAGTCCTTACACTACACTGGCTACCTGTGGGTTTTGAATTGATTGGTTCTTGTTCTGGTTTTAAAACAGTTTTAAAAGGTTTAGCAACAAAATATTGGGTTGAATGGCATGGTGTGTGGACTTGATTGTCTTGTGCACAACATATCACTTTGTGTAAAGAAAGCATGAAAGAAGAATTAAGCACTGAATTGCAATATTACGAAATTCCCATTAGATGGGGCTGTTGTCACTGTGCGACAATCACAAATAAATTATGTGAATTCACCAAATAAATTAAAGTTAATCAAATTCATAATATTACACTTCTATTCAAAACCATCCTTAATAATTCAATACATAATGGTTTACAATATAAACAGGAAAGATTACACTTTATGGAAAGATTTGCTCTTGAAAATCCAAACATTTTCAACACCTTTGCAATCCTATTCCAACCTTACACTGTGTTTAAACATAAACATAATGAATCAACATTTGGTTGACAGTGTTACAGTCAATGAAAGACAGAAAGTTCAGAGTTAAGGGCCCCCACCCCACTAACCCCCGTGGCCTGGCCTACTGACTGAACCACACTCAGTCTGTTCCAACTCCCAATACAAGGGGAGGTAATTCTGAGTGACAGCCTGGGATGGGGACGGTACCATAGTATTGACATCAGCCGCTTGTTCCCATGATCAGCCCTCAATCGGCGATTGAGTTTGCCAGTGACCCTAAACAATTGCTGGGACAAACATCAGCGGACTTCCCCTCTGCTGGCTTCTGCCGCCTCCTCCCCCCTACACACACACACACACACTACCCATCCTAATCAATAGACAGTCGATCAATAGCCAGTAACCAGTATTGATGACTCTGTCCCGTCTGCTGCCTGTTCCCAGCTAGCAGAGCCTGAGAGTTGGCTTGAGGGAATTTGAAAACACACAATCCCCTCCCCCACACACTTGTTGTGCATGTCCCCACACAGACAGATGTACAGTATTGAATATGAGGATAGACACGCAAGCTTGGCCCTGATCTCTCTATCTTTCTCTCTCACACACACACGCAGACCTTGCAAGTCAACGTGGTTAGTCAGTAATTCAAAAGAGCACTGCTGTTAAGCACTGCCTAACAAGCCAACTGATGGGGAAAGCACACTATACTGTAGGTCAGCCATTCATTCAGCCTGTATTGTATAGATGAGCATTGCTCAAGGGACCCTTACAATCCTCATGGCAGAACCTAGTCTAAATTAACCCAGAGGTTGTCAAACCTGGTCCTTGAGAGCTACCTTCCTGGAGGTTAACATTCCTGATTCTAATAATTAGCTGGTTGGTGTGTTGAACCAGGGCTGTTACATTTGGGATTGGAACAAAAACCCGGGAAGGTAGCTCTCCAGGAACAAGAGGCCCCTGGGTTAGCCATTCACGTAGTTAATGTTGTACAATTTTCGCTCCCGAGGCACTTACTGTTGTGGTTTTACCTTTTTACAGAGAGAAGATCCAGAGGTAATATCATGTAGTAGACAGGAAACCTGATTAGCTTATGGCTTGGTGGCCTGGGTGAAGGTGCCTAAAGGAAGACAAATGTATCTTTTCATATACCTCATCTTTTCTCCAAACCTCTGTTTAACCACGTCTAAACCAAATAGCTGTTGGTTCCAAGACTGACATGGGGACTCATGTGGGACAGGTTGGAGTATGGTGCCCCAGGTGAGTGTGCACACAATGACTCACCTCACCAGTAGCATCAGCTGCAGCGGTTGCCAGATTCAGAACCTCATCTATGCATTTCTGAGAAGCACTCGGAGTTAAACCATTTGCCGGACACACCTGAGCTGCACTCAAGAACCCATTTGCAAGCACTGTGTTACTGTCAACATCCGTCAAGTCAGCTGGAGTTTTCCATTTTCTACTTTTCCCAATTTCCTGTTCCAGGGTACTCCAGTCTGAAGGCCGCATATGGTCAAGAACGTTAGACCTAATTAAGTAGGTTTACCAAACTTGAGAAACAGGCATATCGTCGTTTTGTAAGTACTTGCATACACGAGGCAGAAGCAGCAAGCAGCCTCGAGAAGGCAGGCAATCCCCAGGCTGGGAAGCTAGCAGTTGCAACAATTTGGGGAAATAAACGTAAATAAAAGAAGGGAACGTCGAGGGAAATGCCTCTTTTATTTCCTCCTTTAGTCTTAAGTTTCTAAGACAAGTTCGTCGTTGATTCGTTGTAAAAGTAATTAAGCGCTCGAAACATGCATGCTCTCGTTTTGACTCCTATAGTGTTTGTTGACCATAATCCTTGATTAACCAAGAAGGCAAAAATGTGATAGGCTATTCCATATCGCCCCCCCCCCCCCCCCCCCCCCCCCCCCCCCCCCCCCCCCCCCCCCCCCCCACTACCCCTTTCTTTTCACATCTGTGTAGCATGCCTGTATAGGCCATATATGCTCAGTGGAAAGCAAATACTTTCTGTAAACAAGAAGCATGGTGAATGCAGGTCATTGTAGGCTAAATAGCACGAATGATGGTTTTTGATCTACAGTAGACTGCCAAGAATGCAACTTTTCTTTAAAGTACCTAAGTGAGGTGTGCAATTAGCGGCCGATCGATGGCAAGCGTCTTCAGAATGTTTCCATCCGTTTTCATGTATGCGCACTAAAAGAAGAGCCTTGAACCGGCGTGGCCTCTTGTACACCGTCCTCTTGTTAAGTGTTGGCATTTGCGTCAACGTTCACACACTTCAGACACGTTGTTTACAAGGGAATTGAAGGTATTTGACTTAATTGTTTTTAAATGACGAAGCGAGCTCATTTTAAGAAGGCCTAGATGCTTTCATAGACGGAACACAAAAACTTCGAGGCATATGTTTACTTACGGCAAGCTCACACATTTGTTAACATTTTACCTTAGTAGTAGTAGGCCTGTGTAGCATAAAGTCAAGCAGAATGCATATGAGGATTATTTTTGATTGTGGGTCAAGAGATTAGGCCTTTTGTTAGAAAGGTCAGTTACCAAAAAGAAGTAAACTGGTTCACATTGCTAGCATTCTAAATCAATCGCTATCCAATGTAGCCTACTCAAGAATTGCAAACTTATAGGTGAGGTCAGACTTAATGTTTTAGATGGTAGGCTATAGGCCTACATGCCACTACATTATGCCAAATATAATGTAAAACCCATATTATTTATCTATTTTACAGTAAGGTAGCCTACCATATGTTATGATTTGGAAATTATTTTTTATGATTTTTCCATCGATGTAGGGGAAACAATTTAAAAGGTGATAAACATCAGCTCAGTGCCGGTCCTAGCACATCTGGCGCCCTAGGCGAGGCGGCTGCCTATGTCGCATATGCCTAGGACCGGCCCTGCATCACCCTTACCAAAACATCATACTGTTTTGGTAAATATCCTTTCAACATTTTAGTAAATCACACAAATAAACCAAGACAATGCACTATATTTCCAGATTAGCTAATTGCCAATTAGTAACCCCACTGCAAAAAAAGCGTTGTCGCGCCTAATTGATAGCTTTTACAGCAATCTTCCCGACAACGTTGCATTTCTGAGTCCCCGCTCAGCAAGCCGCATTTTCTCATTAGATTATTGCAAATTGCAAAAACTGACGAAATGGGCTCATTTACTTAAGTGGTGTGATTGAAAGTATGTTTATGGAGCTTTTATGAAACTGCCGTTCTGTTCTCGCCACTGCTGTTCCGCTTTGGGTTCTAGCCTCCAGACACAGTGAGAAACGGTGGGGATAATTACCGTAAGACGTGAACGTAAACAAGGAAAGATTTTCAAACTCAGTCGACCATAAACTTTCATACACAAGTGACCTTCGTCCAGCTTTGTTTAAAAGCGTACAAATCTGGTACAGTACCCCTATTTTCTGACACTCATCCTAAATCTTCATATATATATATATACACATGAATAGCCTATATCAGGTCATTCTAAACTTTCCTGGATTTATTAGACATTGAACACACTGTTTCCCCATGGAGCCTCATCACACATAGAGAATTCTATCCTCTGTCACAACACATTATACCTCATACCTGTCATCCCTCCCTTTGTTCCACCAATGATATCCCTTGTCTCTACCGCTTCGTGTTACAATAATACCCATCAAACAGTCAATGTTTTGCCTCCACTCATGGTGTTTGGACAATAGGAATCTTGGTTGAGGAAATCCTCACAGGAATCGCAAGGTGTATATGCCACTCTCCCCTTGGAAGAAGAGAAAGAGCAGGGGTAAATAGACGTGAAAAATAGAGAACACAGGAGAAGGAAAGGTGTGAGCAGCATTTTCTGACACGTTCCGCCATGTCGCAGCATATTTGTAAACATCGTTAATCACAGATTAGCAGGTGGGGACGTTAATTGCACTGGAGGAAATAACAAGACCCAGTGGATGCTTCTGTTTATCGACTCCCAGCGTAACTGATAAGGGCCTGGACTGGATGTGTGTGTGTGTGTGTGTGTGAGGGGGAAAGAGAGAAAGAGTGTGTGTAGCTGGAGCTTAAAGAGAGGTGTGATTGTGCATGTGTCACTTCTTGAGTGGACATTTATGCATTTCTAGTAAGTGTGCATGTACATTTGCACGTGTGCGTTCCACTGGCAGAGTGGCATGGACACTACTCTCTTTACCAGCACCTACCGCGCCACCTGTGCCACACACCCGCACTGGCATCCATATACACAGCAACAATAAGAAGGTCCTGCTAAAAACTGCACCCACACTAAACTATTCTCATGCCCCTCCACAAGACCGGCCTCCCTCCTCGAATCAGAATGCTTTCTTACATGGCCATAATGAATGATGCTCGAATCATCTCTCTACAGCAACATCATAAATAACTTCTACCAGACGGTACTCAAGTGTTAAACACAGAACATATGCTGCATTACAATAGCCCCGGTAACACATTGCCAAAGCGCTCAGCCATCTACGGCAGATCA
Organism: Hypomesus transpacificus; assembly: GCF_021917145.1. Classification (NCBI taxonomy): domain Eukaryota; kingdom Metazoa; phylum Chordata; class Actinopteri; order Osmeriformes; family Osmeridae; genus Hypomesus; species Hypomesus transpacificus. Next base: position 4,283,534 of record NC_061074.1, read on the forward strand.
CTGTAAGTCCTGATGGCAGCTGCAAGCATGCATGCCAACTCGAATGTCACTTTGACGTCAACCTTCGCGGTTGCCGAGGAAACTCTGTTTCTGTGTCGCCATGACGAGCTTCGATTGATGGGGGCCACCACGGCTCGGTAATCCGGGGGGGGGGGGATGCAGGGAATGGGAGGTGTCATTGCTCTTTGTCGTTGTCTTCCTCATCCTCGTGTGATAGTTCACCCTGTGACACTGCCCCTAAAAATCCATGCAGTGCTCCATGAAAGACACTGTGCAGGTTAGCTCAATACCAGCACAGGCTGTAACAGAAATCTGAACTGCATGCACAACATATATATTCACAGAAGCACACAATTCTGAAGTTCTTATCGAAAACACACCCAAATAGGCCTTAACAGTCATGTTTCATTCCCGCCTAAGACGCTAACATTGCATCGCAGCCACAGAGGGAAGAGGGCCCGCAGTCTAAATCAATCATTGTCCCCCCATGCATCCGAAAGCTAGCTAATTGATGCACTAATCCAGTCGCTAAGTACTGTACGGGCATGTGGGAGCGAGTCCAAGGCAAACACAACACACAGGTCATCAGTGGCTTGTCTCTCAACGCCAGGGAGTGCGGAGGTTGAGAGAATACCCATGAGTTATAGATCTGAGGTAGACAACACAGATCTGGATAGAAAGTAGAGAGAAAGAGAGAGCAGATTGTGGTTGCCTAAATCAGGGGTAGCTAACCCTCCTTCTAAAAAGCTACTACCTTGCAGGGGGTTTACACCCCAAACTAGACTGGTGGCACTCTTGGGAACTTGTTGCTTCCAATATCCTAATGATGGAACAAGGTGAGTGATTTGGGATTGGGAATGGTTTGGTTTACTTGGGAAAGGGATATATATATATATATTACATCCCTACAATGGGATTCTGCATAGGCCTTGTGCTCACTCTGTTTCTCTCTTCACCTTGGACATGGGAGTAGGGAGGAAGAGTTAGAGGGAGAAAAGACAGCAAGGACATTAATGTAGAGAGAGAAAGTTAGAGGGCAGAGATACAATAAGTGAGAGAGAAAGAGAGAAGGAAAGAGCAGGGAGAGAGAGCGAGATGAGAATCGATAGCAGATGAGTCTTTCCCCACACAGTGTAGGGGGGTGAACTAAGAACCAGAGACTGTTCTTGCTGAGTAATTAGAAGAGTGTGGCTCGTAACGCACACTACTGACCCTGCTTTCAAGTTGACCAGTGTTAATAATCAGTGATCATAATGAACAGAATCCATAGGTCCAGCTGGGTTAAGGTCTTTGGCAACCTTGCTCCAAACAACAACTGCAAGAAAAGGCAGCGTGGTGCGTTTGTGGTTTTAGGTAGAGAGATGGTGCACTACTGCCCCCCAGTGCCACACAGAAATATGACTGGCATGGGTTTTGTTACTAACTATAGTTTATAATGACATTTTGTCATAATTGAAACCCATGAACAGATGCTAATGGTATATTTATTGAAAGTTGTAAACTCTTATTAAAATAACTAACAATAACATTCCATACCTACATATAAGAAACAAGAAAACACAATACCAACATAATGCCCAATACCAAGTACTTTCCTAATGCAAAGGTTATTGTTCTTGTACTGCACATAGAAAGGATGCTGTGTTTCAAATATGGCACTGATCATGTTCAGTCAGTAGTTGTGTTTCCTGCTGCTGCATAGTATAGTGAAGGATTTGAGTAGTGAATGTATTGTAAATGTGAACGATTCACACGTCATCATGGTGCCACAGCACTTCTTTACAACTTTTCACACCGAACTTGCTGCAGCAGGTGCACTTACAATTATAAACAATGTAACACAGAGTTTAGTAGCATGAAAAATAAAAAATAAACAGAACATCCGTTACAAACAACAAATATTTGGTTATGGTGAAGCAGAGTTAAGCAACTGATTATCGTAAGGTCAGCAGACGTCAAATGATAACTATTGTTTTTGAAACACAAACTTAAACAAACACTTCGTGTTCTAATTAAACCTATAACATAAGGTATATTGGAACTGTAAAGAAGGACAATTTCCAATTGACAGAGCTCCAGAACTCAACACCCAAAAGTTATGATTTTCTCATTTAGTATCATGTTATTCACCCAAGATATTCATTTAGCTCTGAAACTAAAATAAGTAATATAACTGTTACTGCAGGGTTTTATTTTTTTCAGAAGCTTCCCAGATGGAAACATTGCTAGTAAACTAAGCTATAAAAGTTGCCTCTGATTAGTTGTGCTTATGAAGTGCCATGATTATATACTTGTGTAGGAGGAGGAGAATTCAAGGCACAGTACCAGAGAGCTAGTGAACGATATTAGTGAACAATATTGGGTAATTATAAAGTATCACTGTATTGCTCAAACAAATCTATACTATGTATAGTATAAATTCAACACATAATTTTGTGACCATCCTTTGATATCTGTTCTTTTTGCACCAGTGCTCAGAGTCTCTCAGCATAGGCCGCTTAACCTCTCACTCACTTCCCACAGCTTTCTGGCCAATGCATCGTCCCGCCCCTTAGCTCCAACTTCCTGTAGGGCACAGGAAGAGAAGTAGCGTCCGCTGAGGGGCTCCAGGCCCTCCTGGAGGGCACAGTGCAGTGTGGTCTGGGCACCCCCTTCCAAATCAAGGAAGAAGAGCTTAGCGAAGGGTACCATCAGAACCTGCAGCCACCAGCTCATGTTTCGAAGAATTTCTGTATAGATGACTCCTGTCAATGAGAACATGAAGCTTCTTAGCAATTTATAAATGAAAATATGTTGTATTAATGCTTATTCATTTGATAAAGTATTTAGCTATTTTACAAGACTGGAAAAATATCATCATGATTTATATTACAATATATTGCATTTCTATAATGCCTTTCAATATACAAAAAAAAAAACAGAACAGAGAATCAACAGGAAAGTAGCAATGATGTAGCAATCTTACCAGACTTAGATTATGACCAACTGTAGCCACTAACCTGGGTGGAGGCTGTAAGTGGTGACACTAGTGCCCTCAAGGCGGTTGGCCAGCTCCCTGGTGAAGAGTATGTTACACAGCTTGCTGTTGCAATAGGCCCTGATGTTGTGCCAGTTAGACTGGCCTGGCACCAGGTCCTTGGTTGCACCAAGAAGGGCAAAGTCAATGGTGCCCAGGCGGTGGAGAAGAGCCGCCACGTTGACCACTCGACTAGGACTGCACTGCTTCAACCGCTCCAGTAGCAGATTGGTCAGCAGGAAGTGACCTAGGTGGTTGACACCAAAGGCCATGCCAAAACCGTCCTCTGTGCGGCCTGGACCCATCATCCCTGAGTGAGGGGGACACATTTTGTGGTCAAATAACTGGTTGAATTTTGATTCCTCTAGATATCATTAAAGAGCCTTTCTAGACCTTCAAGGTGTCAATTGTAAATCATTGTTTAAGAACCAAAGAGCTGTGAAAGGTCAGCTTGAGTTTAACAGCTTACTTGCTGATGTTAAAATGTCTTTATATATACTAAAATAAAGCAGACACACCTGCATTGTTGATCAGCAGGTCCAGTCTGGGTTCAGTCTTCAGGAAGGTTTCAACAAAGGAGCGCACTGACTTCATACTCCCCAGGTCCAGCTGCATGATCACCACCTGGGCGCTTCCACTCTCCTGGAGAACAGATAATCACGTAGAGAAAACATTGAATAGTATCATCATAATGCAGGCTACCTTTTCAAGCCACGCTGAAAGAGGTCAAAGGTTAGACCAAAACCCTACATGATGGTGGCCCTCCTGAACCTGAGTGGGAAAGCCTTGTTGTAGTATTCACTACCACATCGTCTTTATTTATTTGTATTCAGCAGATGCTTTCGTCTTTATTTATTTTTACTCAGCAGATGTTTTTATTCTACCTTCCTGATGTCGTAGGCAGCGGCCTCAGCCCTCTCTTTATTGCGGCATGCTAGAATGACCCTCGCTCCTCGCTTGGCCAATTCCAAAGCAGTAGTCTTGCCAATGCCAGTGTTGCTCCCTATAGGGAATGTCACACCTTAGATTACTCAGTGGAAGACATACTTTGCATAAGTTTATTTCACAATCTAAAATGCTTAGTGAACACAGAATTTGGGGTGAATTCAATACGACTATAGTGTATTGTCGTCCTTATCGCCCTACATTATCGACACTAATTCATCAAACCTGTCACAATCGCCGTCTTCCCTTTCAGGGTTGCAGAACTCGTGCATCGGGATCCCTTAAACATGTTGTAATAAACGATTACATACAGCACAATTCCTAGCCCCAGAATAGGTATTAAAACTGACATAATTGGCACACGGCAGCACACAGCGACTGTGCAACTGTTTTAAGTTGTGTACTTCCGGGTTTACGTGCCGAATTAATTTCTCCACTAGATGTCAGTTTCGTGCCTTTTTCAAAATTAATAACCACCAAAACACAAGAGGATAATCACTTTCAATAATGATTTTTACATCCTGCTGTACATTTGTTGATTCCGCCACATAACAAATACCTCTCCAATCACTGTTAATATTGGTAGTAAGTAACAATGACAACAATAGCCTAGGTAAACATGTTAGGTAGGCTGTTAGGCTGTGTAAGCTTTCAACTAAGATATCAAATCTAACTACAAACTTTCTATAAAACAATTTTTTTTAATCACCTGTTTTATCCTCCGTCCCACAGGGGCGGATCTATAAGTTTTCACCTACAGTGACAAGGCCCCTTGCCATATGAGATATTTGTAGGGTGTCATGGAGGCAATTTACTTTAGTGACTTCTGAAAGGAGATTAACCAAAACATATCAGCAAGTCTAAATATAAATTAGTATAGGCCTACATAACGGAAAATTGATTTGCTAGATAGTTGGACTGGAATGATGCCTCATGCAGCTACAATGTCTGCTGAAGAACGGATTATTAAAGAACACACAAGTATGACAATGTTGATAAGATACAAAAATGATTGCCTGGATGTCGTTCATTTCTCAATTATTTTATTGTTGTGGACAAGAAAAAAACAGTAGCCTTTGTTAATCTGAGTAATAATAATAAGATTAATAAATTAATCTGAAATAGAACAGTATGTAGAATACATGAAGTAGTATAGATTACCTTTTAAAACTCATAAAATCACATATAATTTTTTATTTAGAAATTAATAGCATTTTTTCGATTAATTAAGGCCATTTAGAATGACAGAATGTCAATTAATAATAAAATTAATATTATTGAATTAAATGTACAATAATGTATCAAATTATATATTTTAGCATGGGAAGATTAGGGTGCCAAGTCTCTTTTGTCACCTTGACACTCCTTGGATCTGCCAATGCAGATGATGATGATCATCATCATCCTCTCATCTACCACTCCTCTTCCACCGGCTTACCATCTTTTATCTTCAAGAAGTCAGTATTAGAAGTTGTATTCATCATAATCATCATCCTCATAGTCCGATCCACTGTCGTAGTTGTCATCATCATCATAATCATCGCAATCATTTTGACCCTGTGATGCCTCTTCATCCGATCCTCCATCATCATCATCATCATCATCATCATCATCATCATCATCATCATCATTCTCCTCTTCATTCAAATCTCCCTCTTCTGACTCATCATGTGATGCCTCTGAATCCTCTGATCTTGAATATTCCTCTTCAGATCCTTCTCCTCCATCCTCTTCTCCATCACCAGATCCAGAATAATCATCCACATCCCTCAGTTTTGTTCTACTCCCTCTTTCCTTCTGCAAGCTAGCCCGTCCTGACAGAAAATGCATTTAAGTGTTATTTATTTTCTTACACACAATCATAATGATGTAATCTTAATCACACTCACCAGTACATTCCTGAATAGACATATTTATGTTCCTCAGCAAACTCCCAAAACTGGCCTCCTGTTTCAGTTTGGTATTCTCTTTATGGAGCGCATCTTTTTCAAGTTCAAGTTGAATGACCTCTCTTTCCAGGTTTGACTTGATTTTTGAGATGTTCTTCAGCTTACGGTTCTTCTTTTCCAACTTTTTGATTCGATTTTTTATCATTTCCAGCTCACTCAAACCTAACTTCTTCTTCTTAGGGTATTTTTGTGATAAGCTCACATTCTCACTCTTGAAAAAAAAATGACACTCAGTAGTCAAATACAAAAACTGTTTACATACATGCTGTTCACCAAGGGTCATATTATTTAACTAGATGATTTGACTTTATCGAACTACTATTAGATGATACTAAAATTGATTTAAATTAAGCTACATCCTCTCAAAAAATTCCTAAAAAGGCATAGAGCAAGCACTTTTAAAATGTAAATATATTGCTGTCTTATCCCCAAGTTATGTCTGAAAATATTTGTCTTCATTAATGATGGGTTTAATTTTGTTGATTGTGCAGCCTGTGTTTTTTATCTCAATAGCAAAGATAACTATACTTGGCCTCAGTCTACAGGTGTATGTACAGTGTATGTGCTGACCACTCTGCTAGTCCGTGGTGTACCAGCTGTTCCCATGTGACCTCTCTGGTCCTTTTCCATGTGACCTCTCTGGTCCTGGTCCATGTGACCTCTTTGGTCCTGGTCCATGTGACCTCTCTGGTCCTGGTCCATGTGACCTCTCTGGTCCCGATTCATGTGACCTCTCTGGTCCTGGTCCATGTGACCTCTCTGGTCCCGATTCATGTGACCTCTCTGGTCCTGGTCCATGTGACCTCTATCCCCAGATACCTCAGCCAGGACATGCTTCTGCAGTGCCGGAATTGTATAGTGCTGCCTGACATGGATCTCACAGTAGGAGCAGCTACAGGTGAGACAGGTTTTCACTGCATTGACCTTCTGGTTCAGACACAAATCACAGACCATATCCTTGGGCTCTGTGTAAGCCTGAGCACTGTAGAACCGAGGCATAAAAGGAAGAGAGTGTTACCTGTAGTAGTATATTGTTATATTGTGTTATATGTATGTACAACTTGCTGAACATAGATATACATATTTCCATTAGTTTGTGTAGGTGCTAACAACAACATGCAAAAAATGTGATGAAGAAGAAAAAAAATCACCTTGTTCCTGGAAGAGTGCCTCTTGCTCTTGAGTCTAGTGGTGTGTCCTTTGATTTGTCACTTGTCACAGGTCTCCCACTGGACATAAGATTTTCTTTTCTTTCCTGTTTAATACTGCAACAAAAATATCCATGTGATGAAATATATCAATGTTTTTAAGTAGGCCAGACCTTGTACTGTTCCCCAAAACTTTTTTTTTTTGTTTACATACAGATGAGGTTAGTCCAATCAAGTTTGTATGTATGTACTTACCCCTTAATACCCTGTACTTAGAGGGAAGGTTTCCTCCTTTGTGAAATGATTTATCCATTGATAGGTTGCTCTTGGTGGACATACACCTGGGATCAGGAGACTCTACAATCTCCTGCTTGACACTAAAATGCATACAAATATCAACATTGGCACTAAATGGCCTAGTAACACCAATTCGATATTATGGGTTAGTTGTTATAATTTCACACTGTGAAATTACACTGTTATCATTATACATTTTTCAAATGAAAATCAGTGGAAACGTTTCCTATTAAAGTGTTGTAGTTTATCCATTGACATGTTCCTCATTGTTGACATACACCAAGGATCAGGGGACTGATCTTTTATACACTAAACCTTGCCAGATGTTTTTATATCCACATTGTTTACCATACAATTATGTTTTGTTGTATATACAGTTGTGGGTAAAGGGGTAAGGTGAGTGAGTAGATGTACAGTAGGGGTAAGGTTTGAAGTATAACACAGGCTATGGCAGCAATTTACAGGCCAAACAGTGTCAAAGATATACAAGTACATTGAGTTGTGATCAACATCCTCAGTCCTCACCTTGGGAATGCAAGACATTCTTCTCTGGAGCTTTTTTGTACTCCCACAGACTTGACTCTCTTCTCCGGTGGAAAGTCTATGATAGGACTGTCTATTTCTCGTTTGAGAGACATTGTCTCTTTCTCAGACCTATGTAGAAGTGACAAAGATATCTAAATGTTATACAAATCCCAACTAAAGGAAAAGCAATTTGTCATTAACTACATAGATCTAAGATATTCTTGTAATTGCAATTTGCGTCAATGTGCATTCCTGATTATTGCCGAAAATAAATGTTCGAACTTTACCGTTTGTCTTCGTTTTCACGCCCTCGTTATGGGAGATATGAAAATGTTTTTGACACATAGCCTACTCCTCCTTTACAGTGAATGCTCATCACTTTCATTTCCGAGTAAATTGAGGAGGTCGCATGTAGGCTACATGAATGACCGCATTTCGCGTAGGGGACCTATAGTTTAGCTTAGATACCGCTTGCCGTGTCCGTGAGTTTTAATCAGTGAACTAAGGTACGGTCAGGAACTGTCCGAATTTAGTAACAAACTCAGTAATTGAAGAAAAGTCTGTTAATTATCACATTGTCGGCTCACTGAAACGACAAAACTCTATATTTTACAAACGGGTTTTTAATGAAGGAAGTGTATTCCACTTCCTTGTCTTGTTCATGTCCACATTCATACTGTAGCCTGCACACAGTGAATATGTTTGTAGAATTATGATAACTCTTAGGCCTACAAACACAAAAAATAAATGTATCACAGTAGGGCCTATCATATCTTCAGCCTTAAACAGGCACACGCAATCGCTAATGTCATATCAAGTAGTAGTAGTATCAAAGCCTGAGACCGTCCCCTCCCACTGTTTCCTGTGCAAATTCAGCTAGCAATACTGAAATAGCTAGTCACAGCAACAACAAAAAACATGCTATCAGCATAAGTGGTACGGCTAACATGCTACCTCTGAATTGCCCTTTCCCTCTCTAACCCATTGTTCAAGTTTAGGCTTATCTGATGTGCTGTAGTTCAATCAAGGGTGTATTTGATTCACAGCATGAATGAAGCATTAACAAGAACATTGATAATGTGCTGTACAGGTGCTGTAGACAACTGGTTGTCGGCGAGATTGGGCAAAATTGCAACATAAAGCATTCTTACATTTTGTACCACCTAGGTATTTCAAGGTATTTCTTTTTTTTAATAAAATCAACAACATAAACTAATTTTAAGGAACATTTAGGATATTAGTTGCTGACAAAAATGTAATTTGATCAATCATTGGATCCTTAGTGAAAAGCAGAAGTCATGGTAAAAGTTTCTTATGACAGGCCACACAGAGTCTCGCTCACTTCCCAGAGCTTCTTAGCCACAGCGTCATCTTTGGCCTTGGCATACACATCTCTAACCGTACAGTTGGAGAAGTAACGTCCACTCAGGGGCTCCAAGCCCTCCTGGAGGGCACAGTGGAGAGTGGTCTGGGACCCCTGCACCGGGGTCTTGAAGAGTAACAAGGAAAAGGGCTTCATCAGAATGGCAACCATTTTGGCGTTCCGGGACAGTTCGGTGTTAATGGCACCTAAGGGAGGTCAAGATAAGACATGGATTTGGGTTGGTCACTCACATTAGAGAAGTATTCTACTATGTATTGCTTCTAGAGTAAAATTAAAAGCAAAAAGAGAAGACTTGTTCTCAACAACCATTTAACGGGATGGGGTCCAATCAAATGAAATCTAATTTAGTTAGACATTATGCTAAATAACCTGGATGTAGGCTGTAGCAGGTGACCTTGGTGGCCTTCAGTCTCTTTGCCAGCTCATGGGTGAAGAGAACATTACACAGTTTGCTGTTGCTGTAGATCTTCATAACATCCAGAAATGAGCTGCCGACCCCTAGATCTTTGTGAGTACTCAGGTAGTTGAAGTCAATATGCCCCGCATTGTGAGCTGCTGAAGCCACGTTGACCACTCGACTGGGTCCACACTCCTTCAGACGGTTCAGGAGCAGGATGGTCAACAGGAAGTGACCGATGTCGTTAACACCAAACATCATGCCCAAGCCGTCCTCAGTTTTTCCTTCCATGACAATCCCTTGGTTAAAAAAAAAGGTTACTATTTTCCATCTCAAAGAATAATACACAATGATTAAATCCAAGGCAAACCTGCATTGTTGATCAGCAGGTCCAGTCTGGGTTCAGTCTTCAGGAAGATTTCAACAAAGGAGCGCACAGACTTCATACTCCCCAGATCCAGTTGCATGAACACTACCCTGTCGCTCCCACTCTCCTGCAGACCAGATATCCTTCATGACTTTGCTCTAATATCTGAATAGCCTGAATGTGTACAAATATTAAAAGGCCTACACATGGGTTCTGTGTTAAAATGTCCATCTTCTTACCTTCTTAATCTCAGCAAGAGCAGCCTCACCCCTCTGCTTACTGCGGCAGGCCAGAATGACCCTGGCTCCTCTTTTGGCCAAGTCAATAGCTGTTGTCTTCCCAATACCTGTGTTACTTCCTGGAACAAACAAATCAACGTTATTCATGATTTGGTTCATTACGGAGTAAATCTGAACAAAAGCACCAAAATAAACTAAACATTTTTTTTTTTTACAAATAACTAAAATGTTCCATGCACAGGGAAAACACAAAGTTGATCATGATTAATGTGCTGATTAAGTGTAAACTGAGTGTATATGAAATGCTTGTACCAGTCTCTGGCTCCATGGATTCCCACAAACTAGCAAAATGGTGCTAAAATGCTAAAAATGAACACAGTTGGTCTAGGCCTATACTGTGCTTAGACTACTATTTCCAAATAATAAAAGCTCACTCACCTGTAATAATGACCGTTCTTCCATGAAGTTTGACATTGCTTTGACATGATTTGCCTTAGACACAAACTTTATAAATGACCGCATATACACACACCAACACTGCCACAACAAGAAAAAAGGTTTCCATTAGGCTTTCTGTGTGAGTGAGACACCCGATGGAGAATCAAGGCAGCAGTTCAGTTCTGGCTCACAGTAATGCTCCACTTTCTCTTTAATGGGGAAAGTTCAAGACACGCCTACAGTTTTTGGATTGCACAGCCGCAGTCCAGCATGTTTACACAGCCTTTGTGTTGCCTTCTGCAGGGAATGCAAAGTACTTCGTAACTGTCATTTGTTCTTACATTCTTCTAAAACCAAAGAACTGCTCATGAATTTAGATATTGAGTTTCATATTCTTTGCAGTTTCACATATGTTTTATATGCTTTATAATACTCTTGAGGAACCTGTAGGTCTTTGGATGGACAACAGAAAAGTAATTACCTGCTCCTATAATACCATACTCTGCACAAATTATTCTGCAAAAGCCCACAGAAACAATTCACACATTTCATCTTACTTTTGTAGAAAAATTACACAACGTAGACTTGTTCCTTTTATAAACTGCATTGCAATAATGAAAAAGTCAATTTTGTTAATAGCATGTATTTTACTGTAACAACAGTACTTAGAAAATTACAACAAATTGTGATATAAAATGTAACCAAGAAGACAAATTAAAAACAATGGGAACAGAGCAAAACAATGTTTTCTCTGTTCTTTACAGTCAAATACAGCTGAGTCATGGTGAGTTTCTTATGACAGGCCACACAGAGTCTCACTCACTTCCCAGAGCTTCTTAGCCACAGCGTCATCTTTGGCCTTGGCATACACGTCTCTAACCGTACAGTTGGAGAAGTAGCGTCCACTCAGGGGCTCCAAGCCCTCCTGGAGGGCACAGTGGAGAGTGGTCTGGGACCCCTGCACCGGGGTCTTGAAGAAAAGCATAGTAATAGGCTTCAACAGCATGGCGAGTATTTTGGCATCTCGGGTCAGGTCGGTGTTGATAGAACCTATGGAATTGAATGAAAAAGTAAATGTTTTACAGATAGTAACAAAAGGACGAGACTGCATTTCATGGAATATGCTAGTTTTAGGATCAATCTAATCTAGTTAAGCTTCAACTATGGTAAAACTAACCTGGATGAAGACTGTAGCAGGTGACCTTGGTGCCCTTCAGTCTCTTTGCCAGCTCATGGGTGAAGAGAACGTTGCACAGCTTGCTGTTGCTGTAGATCTTTGTGTCATCGATTGTTGTGTTGCCAACCCCCAACTCCTTGTGAATGCTCAAACAATTAAAATCAATGGTGCCAAAATTATGAAACGTGGATGACACGTTGACCACTCGACTGGGTCCACACTCCTTCAGACGGTCCAGCAGCAGGATGGTCAACAGGAAGTGGCCGATGTGGTTAACACCAAACATCATGCCCAAGCCATCCTCAGTCTTGCCTTGCATGTAGATCCCTTAGACAAAATAAACAACATTAAAATTACATGAATAGCAAATAACTATAACACTATTATTGCCATTGGATTGTGTTTTGTCTCTGCATTTGAGTCCACCTCCGGCACTCCTCACCATGACGATAACATTATATTACCATGCTTCACCCACTCCAAACCTGCATTGCAAACCTGCATTGTTGATCAGTAGGTCCACTCTAGGCTCAGTCTTCAGGAAGGTTTCAACAAAGGAGCGTACAGACTTCAGACTACCCAGATCCAGCTGCATGAACACCACCTGGTTGCTCCCACTCTCCTATAGAACAACAATCATTCTTAACTTTTCTCTAATCTCTAATCAATCACAAACATCTTAAATGGCCTAGAAGTGAGAAAACAGGCCAAATTCATCATATTAAAGAATCTCCATCTTCTTACCTTCTTAATCTCAGCAAGAGCAGCGTCACCCCTCTGCTTACTGCGGCAGGCCAGAATGACCCTGGCTCCTCTCTTGGCCAGGTCAATAGCTGTTGTCTTCCCAATACCTGTGTTACTTCCTGGAACAAACAATTCTGGATTGATAACTGATTCTCTATTGAGTGAACCTAAACATATGGGCCATAAGTGACTCAAAGTACAGTTTTAATAACACTAAAACTTTAAAACTTACCAGTAACTATGGCAGTTTTTCCATGGAGTTTGACTTTGCTTTTACATGATGCCCCTTTGACACCAATGTTATAAACAATCGCATACACACACACCAACACTACAGTGATGAGGCAAAAAGTTTCCATTTTTGTTTTTATATAAGAGAGGCGTCAGATTGAGAGTCAAAGAACAGCACTCAACAGTTTCGACCCGTCCCACTTCACACTGCTTCCAATTACAAAGAACTTGGGCAGAGTTCAAGACACACCCATTTGAACTAAGCAGGCACATTCCAGCTTTCAGCAGCCCTTGTGCTTCCCCTCTGCAGGGCATGTAAAAGTACTGAGGCAAAACAAAAATCATCAGATATTGTTAGGGTCTTCCACAACCAGATAAATGAATTTGCATCTCATACTTTATGATAGTTTTAAAAGTTTCAAACATGCTTCACTAGATATAAATCCCTATTAGACATATTTTTGCATTTTGTCAGGTTTGAGGAATGACCTGCTCAAAAAGTAAAGTAATGTAGTTCAATAATGCCGGTCCCATGACCAGCAAGCTTTCAGTTGGCATAACTGGTAGTGGTTGTGCTTGAGATGTCAAAAGTGGTGTGTTTGATTCTGGCTCCAGGCGAATGTTGGCATTTTGCACTTGGGGGGGGGGGGGGGATGTCTGGGATCTGGGTTTTTTCCAGTTTCTATTCTGGAAAGATAATCTCAACTTTTCCATAGTGGTTAGAGTTGCTGGAGAAATTTTGTTTCTGGGCTGAACAGTCAGTTAGTCAATGCTGGAGAAATGCTGGTGCAGGACTTAATAGTCTTAATAGTGAGTCAATGCTAAATGACAGGGGCGATTCTAGGATCAGACCTTTAGGGGTGCTCAGCCCCCAATGAGAATGTGACATGAATACAGTGCCTGCACTGGATAACAATTAATACATTAATACAACAATTAATACATACAATACAGGATGTCGCAATATTCTTTGCGATCTCTGGACTTTTTTATGCTCACTGTTCCAAATGCCAGAACGGAAATGGGAAAAATGGCTTTTGGGTACTCTGCCCCCTCATCATGGAATATGTTGCAGAATGTTTTAAAGCTCAGGGAACTGATATCACTGACTACTTTTAAATCTCGAATGAAAGAAATAGAGGCAGGTTCCCAAAAATGTAAATGTTTCTTAAATTAACTCTACGTCACTGTTTCTTAGCTCTTAGCTTTTAGTTTATTTTAACTTGTCTTATTCTGTGTTGTTCTGTGTTTTCTGTCTGTAACTCTGTGTTTTTTATGCTGCTGCCTGTCTTGGCCAGGTCTCCCTCGAAAAATAGATTTTTAATCTCAATGGGACTTCCTGGTTAAATAAATGTAAAAAAATAAAATAATGTCCCTTTCTTCATGAACTACCAGCATCAAATGAAAAAAAACTATATATTTAGTTTTTTTATTTTATTATTATTTTTAGGGTGCTGAGAGGAAATTTAGGGATGCTTGAGCACCCCTAAAAAGGGTCTAAAATCGCCACTGCTAAATGATTTGATGTTGGTCTTCCAAAGGTTTCATAGAATGTTTGGGATGAGTTTTAAAGCAATTGTCATAATGATCAAGGAATTTATAACGTAGCGGGACTTTAATTATAGAACAAACCCCATGGCAAAAAAATGTTTTGCCAATTGGTACAACACATGACCGCAATTGCTCTTGTTACTATTTTGTGAAGGTTATGTTCTAACAGCCGTGATTTTACTAGAGAGACAAACATTGGACACCATAAAATACCTTAGTTGTCTCGAGTTGTACAGTTAAATGCCAATCAGAAAACATCACCGTCACCCCCGGTATGGTAATCTCACGCCAAACTTTTGATCAAACTTGAGAGCCCTGTAATTCTAGAGTAGTTAGCCTAGTTCAGGGGCGTCATTAGCTCTTTTTTACTGGGGCACGTGCCCCCAATCAACGCTTGTAAAATCAAATTAGTTTAACCGAAAACACAAACCGATGCCCGCATACAGCACGATTTTCTGAGCTTGCCAAAAAGCCAATGCAGCGCGCACACAGAGGTCCAGGTGTTGGACTCGGCACAAGTCAGAATTGAGGTAGGCTAAGAAAACATTACAAAACTAAAGAAAGTTTGTAAATGATAGGCCTACCGATCATCTCATTAAGACTAGAACAACAAAAACAGTATTTACGCTCAAATGAATGCTAAAAAAATATGCGGACTCGCATTAACTATTGATGTCCCTGCCAAAGCTGATATCAAACTTGGATCCCTGAACTGTTGTACTGGGTTAACCCTTGTGCTGCCTTCAGGTCACATGACCCGAAGGTTCACAAGGAACCATTGTTGTGTTGCGACAACTTTACCCAATACAAAAACAAACAAAAAAACCTTTATTTTAACCTTCGCAATATGGGGGGTCTGAGACAGTCTGAAAGTTAAAAGAAAATGCTTCACTTTGTTTTTGTATTGGGTAAAGTTGTCGCAATATGACGGTGGGTCACAATGACTGATGGGTCATTTTGACCCGAAGATAACACAAGGGGTTCAGCAAGGGGAGTTTCTATAGCCTAGTAGTGCATTGCGCGTAGCAAGCTTGGAAGAAAAAAAAGGGATATGAATAGGGGCCTGTGCCCAGTAGAGCTATATTTCTAACAACGCCCCTGGCCTCAAAATACTATCGTTCTAAATGTAATCGAAAGCGTGCCACCTTCTCCAGGCCAGCTGAGGGCAGTAATGAACCAGTTGACCTCAAAATTGAGCATTCAAAGAAGAAAGCAGGCAGCGTATAATAGCGTGTCTAAAATGAACAGAAATATTTGGGATTTAAGTTAGCCATCTACTGTACTATCTTTGAGTATTTCATAATGGCTGGAAGTCGACTTGAGAAGTTCGGGACCGTTTTCACCCGGTAGGTTGTCCAGAGACAAAATAATATGTTGCTCAGGTTAGTACTGTAAGCTAGCTTGTGAGATCTTGTGAGATCTTGTGAGATCCAGTACCCCAAGGTTATCATTCGCCTATACTTAAGCAAGTTAGCTAGCTAGCCTATGAGTTATGCCTTAATATTAATAGGTAGCGTTTAGCCAGGCAGATAGACTAGGTAGCGTTACGTTAACTAGGTTGGACAATCTTGCTGGCTAGCAACGATATTAATAGCTGAGGAGTCCC
Organism: Hypomesus transpacificus; assembly: GCF_021917145.1. Lineage (NCBI taxonomy): Eukaryota > Metazoa > Chordata > Actinopteri > Osmeriformes > Osmeridae > Hypomesus > Hypomesus transpacificus. The sequence continues at coordinate 4,299,548 of NC_061074.1, forward strand.
GCATACACTAGCTAGCATTATTTAGTCGTCAATTTGACTACGTAATTGTTTACATTGTGTGTGACCTGTTTTCTGCACAGTTCAGCTGCTACATAGCTGGTGCTAGAGATAATATGGCAAGCAAGCTAGCTCTACCTTGTATCAGGCCGGGGATCTTTTGACTTCCTGACGAAGGTTGATGCTGAAACGTTTCGGAATTTGTTTAAAGGTTTAATAAGACCATGTCGTGACAATACACATTTAAATTTTCAGAGTGTGCATTTTAGTTTTCTTAAATTTTCGTCCTCATGCATCCCACTCCAAGATCAGATTAGTAAGCAATGATAGTAACCCATTAGAGCAGTGACATACTCTTTGAGTAAGCTCTATCAGTAAAATCAATTCGTAGCCCTGGAGTTGAAGGTAGATTTAAGAAATGCTACTAGAAAATCTGAATAATAAAAGAATCTACTAACTCCACTGCAGAGTTAGAGATCTGATGCGCGCTGGAGTCGTCAAGCAGTCGGACAAGCCGATATGGTACGACGTGTACAAGGCCTTTCCTCCCAAGAGAGAACCCCTCTATGTGAAACCAGTGGCAAAGATATATGGGAAGAAAGTGGTGGTCGTTCCAGACATCTTCTACAGAGAGGATGAAATACGAGCGTAAGTGGGGAACCAAAACTTGGGTCCAAAGAAAATAACTTTTATTCAAAAGTGTTCAAGCGTTTTTGTGTTTCAGGAAATTCTACGAGATGTATGGGACCGGGCCCAGAGCTTTTGATCTCTCCAAAGCCAACTTTATTTCACCGTGCCAAAGGTGTGATCATATATTTACATAGCATAGACTCTATTCTAATGGAGATGGTACTCATACAGGAGAGGATATTTTAGATTTTTTTTAAACTTTTATCACAGATATATTCATGAATATATTACCAACACATTTTATGAATTTAAAATCATTCAGCTAACAAACATTTTCCTACGGTGTAGATTCATACAGAAATACACTGAGCTGGAGAGCCGTGGAGAGCTTAAGGAGTCAGAGCTGTATGAGGCAACTGGGAAAGCACTTCTTGCAGAGGGACTTGTGTTGAAGAGAAGGGGTGGTTCCTCGGTGAGTTGATAGTGTTAAAGAGTTCATGTGAAAACCTCAAGACTTATTACTGTGTTTGTCATGCTATACTATGTCTTGAAAATTTCGTTTTAGTAAGGGATTTGTGTTATGCTTATTCCCCTGCAGGTGGCACTAGAGACCAGGGATCCTGTGCTTGGTATGAAGCTGACAGACATGCTGGCAGAACAGCAGATAGAAACACCTGGTGAGGTGCCTGATGAACAGACACCCACTCATCCCATTCAACAGTGACACATGGAATTTAATCACAGAGACATTCACTTTGCTACTCAATGAACAATGAAACCTTTCTAATCTATGTACAAAAAATTGTACCGTGTGGCTTCATTTTGTTCTGCTTGCCTGTGTGGTCCTGAATAAGTACAAAGGCGTGGAAAAGTTATTTAATTATTTATGTTAGGTTACATTGGCCTGTGTGCACAAATGTAAAATGTGTGTGGCTAAGATATTTGATGTGGACAATACTGACCAGGACAGCTGTTTAAAATGTTGGTTTTCCTTCTCAGTTTCTCATGCATCACAACCACCATATTAAACATATTAAACCCCTGAGCCCTGAAAGTAAATTGTAACTATGGTTTTAGTTTAGGGAAAATAATTACACCAATGTAGTTTTAGTCAACACGTATGAGATAATTTGACAGCTAATCAAAAGGTGCAAAGTTCAAATCCCTGCTGAAAAAAAACATGATATATATATATACTGTGTATGTGAATGTGGTTAATGCTGGGTAACCAGTGTAATCAGTTGTCTTCACTCTGGCTACCTGTTGACCTGTATAGTGACAGGTTTTAAAGCTGGATCTGCCTGCCATACAGACTAGTTGGCTTCTATTACCGGTAGTAGAGAAATTCAAAGCTGGCCTATACCCAGGTCAATGGCATTGACTGTGATATCGGGATAAGAATGGTAGGTGGATTTCTTTGCTCTTTTTCAGTGGCAGAGGTTTTTTCCTTTTCTCTGCCATCTCTCTTCTTCCTCAAACAAAAGAAACACCCCAAATGGAGTGTTTCCACATCTTTTGAAAGAGATGACCTTGCCACTGTTTCTCATTATCTGCTGTCTTTCTGTTTATCGAAAGAGAAAACTGTCCATCCCACTGCCTATTCTGCTCCAGCTCGAGGGGGAGAAATGATATCGCCACCCATAATGGAATGGGTGATTGTCTGCACAGTCAATAAGAAAGCAATCCCTGTAGCTGATGGCTTGGCTGGACCAGTACCTTAGACATTATGAACATACTGTGAGCGGAGGGAGAATAATGCTCTTTGTCTGTTGTTTGTGTGGCTCACAACTTCAGAGGGGGAAAGAAGATGGAGTATGAAGTTAATGCAGACAATTAGCAATCAAACAAATTATCGTTCCATTTTTCTTTATTAACGGTGTCCTTTAGTTTTTGGACGTGTGTTTTATTGTTTTTACTTTTAAAGGTGATGAACGTTTTTAGAGAGAAAAATAAAGCTAAAAAAAAGAATATATTTTTGTATCCATACCTTATGCTGCCACTGTTAATAACAGAAGTGTGTTGGGGGATCGTTTTTAAAAAGAAAAACAAACCATATCCCAATAACATAATTTCAACAACAAACAAAAAAGCGTTATGTCCACGGTCATTATACATAAAAAAAAAAGGTATCACACCAACACTAAAGTCAGCAACCCCCGTTTGGCAAATTAATGGAAATATATAATATAAATTATTTCAATTGATTACAGGCTGTAAATGTAGTATCAAGAGACTAATCCTCTTGATATATTTGTTACAATGGATACCGGTACTTGGCTGTAACTAGCGCACTGTTTTTAAGCTGTGGTTTAGAGCCACTGAAAAATGAAAATACACCAAACATGAGATGTCTCAACAATTCACTCAAAATGCTGGATTGCTATTTTCCAAATTCATAGATGAACTGTAAGTGGAAATCTCTCCATTTAAGCATGGTCTTGCTGCACAAAAACAGCCCTGTCCTTGTCATTGTGTCTAAAAAAGGGCTTTATTATTTTGCTTTTCTATTGCTCGTGATAAGACACTCCTTGTCACTCACTTTGAGGGACAGCTGTAATGCAAAGCAGGGTGTATGAGCTGAAATTGTTTTTTTCACTTTGATATCACCAGATAATTTAACAGTTAAAAAATGATTTTCCCTCTTCCATCGGTCATCTTCATGTACCGAACATTAATTATTCAAAAGTGTTAATTAAGCCTTGCAGTCATATTGACATGTGGTACAATATATTGGTGATTTACACAGTATTTTTTTTTATTCCATCAATTTAAATTATGGATTCAAAATGTGTGGCCATCACAGCACATTTCGCAATGCATTTAAATGCACTTGAATTTAAAAAGGAAGATTTTAGAAAGAACTGCAACTAATAATACTAACTGGTAACAGCTGTTTGATTCAACAATGAAATGAGGATTCATTGTTGAGGTTCAAACTGTCCTGGATATAAATACTGTAAAGAGGAGAGTCTTGAGTTGTCTTTACTATGTTTTATACTCTAGGAGGAAAGATCTCCAGCTGCATGTAGCCTGCAGGAGGACATGTTTCCATGTTTGAGTGTCTCAAGAGGTTCACTCACACTTTTTCAGCCAGTGCTGACTGCCAATGATGAGATATTGATTGGCTTGGAAATGTCATTGTTGAATAATAGCCGTAGGCAATAAGGATTTCACTTACTGTTACTAAGCCTGCCTCTCTGCCACTGGGTGGCACTCAAATCATGCAATGTTTTACCTAGGGCCGTTCAAGTTTCAACGTGCGCACACACACATACACACACAGCTCAGTAAGCATTTGTCATCTGTGGAAAATTGAAGGGTAGATGCTTGCTGTAGTGTGCTTTCTATTTAAATGATCTTGTTAATAATTGTAAAATGCTTCCCTTCCCCTCCTGTACTTCATCTGAACACTGGCAAAGTGGAGGTAAGTTTGTCATTTTGTATGATTTTGCTGAACTCACTAAATAAGATGTTTGACGTAAAGGAAGGCATTCTTTGTAACTTTGCTTTAAGTTAGATGTTTGCGAACCTGCTGCCAGTATTATTTTTCTCAACCACAGGATTTAAGGTAAACCTTATTGAACGATTTTTGAAAGGATTTTTTCCTCAGTTTACCTGCACCAACACATCAGCTAACACATCAGGTAACTGTCTTCAGTCATCCATCAAAAAGGTCGTCATTTCTCATTGCTTCTCCAAACTCTGTCAGGACCAGCTGTCAGAGTCTGTCAAAAACAATTTGCACCAAAAATATAAATGCAAGAAAATCCATTTGTTGCAAAAAGGATACAGAACGAACCTACTTCCTGAGTTGCCAAGGGGCCGACTGCTACAGTAAAGATTTATTCAGAGTGTTGTCACATATTTGTGTTTGTTGTAGAATAAAAGGCAAGTGTAGTGAGTGTGCGGATGTGCATGTGTGTTTATGTGTGTGTTTGAGTTTACTCTGGAAAACAGAGGCAGTAAGTTAGGGAGGCTGTGAGGTTAGGCGGAATAAGGACTGCAGTCCGTCCAAGCCGAGGCACAGGTGCAGGATGAATTAGACAATAAGAGGCGTGAAAGTAGTAAATCTAGGGGAGCGGAACGGTGAGAGAGGGAGCGGGAGGATGGAGGGAAGGGAGGGGGAGAGAAGGTTATATGAGACCGCTTTAAGGGGTTGGATTTGCAGTGTCTCGGCCCTCTAAACAAACCTTCCCGATAAATCCGCAGAGTGAATACATCACCGAGTCCACATGACAACTGAAGAGGAACAAATGTCACGCTGCGTGCTGGGGTGACTGGCAGACGCCTGCTCCCTTCATCCCTCTCCCACAGCCAGCCGTGGCAAATGCCACAGGATGTATTATGCAGATGCTGTAGTCACACTCTGGACCAGAGAGAGCGTGTGAGTGAGGCAAAAGAGAGCCATCCTAGTCAAACGCTGAGAAGTTCTCATTTTGAGCCGACAGCTTAGTAGTTTTTGTCCTTGTACAGCCACCAAACCTGTTCCAGAAAGGTGTCCATCAAGAATAATTTGCTGCAATAGCACTTGTTGGAGGTTATTTTAGTTGTAGTTTGTATTTTGATGCCTAATCTATTTAGTCATTTCCCTTGTTTCAAATTTGTTACAGATTTCAACACTCCTTAACCAAGGTCATAGCACACAAGTTGTCAACCATATACGTTGATGCACTAAATCATTTCACACATAGTAAAACTGTGTAATTTGGACAACCTTTAACAACTTTAAAATTCATATCAGTTCGGAAGCCTTGTTTGTGGTGAAACAATTCTTCTGTCTGTCCTCAGTGTTTGCAGTTTGTCTGGTAGCTCTCTGTCTTGGCGTCAGCAGAGGCCCTGTGAGCTGTATCACCATAATCAATGGGCAGGTTGCCTCCACTGGGGCTTGCAGCCCTTTCACCAATCCGTTTGTTTTAGTACTCCGCTGCCCAGGCGGGCTTTGAAGAAAGGCTGTTCTGCCAGTGCACTAGTCAGGTTATTGATTCGAACCCTGCTCGCCTGTTGGTCGGTTTGTTTATTTATTTTTGTCTTGTTCTCCCTATAGTCCGTGGTTCTCAGTGTGAGATAAAATCTCCATAACTCGAGGACAAGCCCCCTAACAAACAAGGTCATGCGCCCTGCCTTTCTACAGTCTTAAAGGTGTGCTTAGCTTTCCTTAGCTACTATCCCTGAAGGCTTTGGGATTTCTTGTTTTTAAACCATGCGTCTTTGGTCCTGCAGGTACGAGATGGATGAACATCCGGTTGTACCAAGCCTTGAAAGATATCTTCCAAGTCTGTGATTATATTTTTTGTTTTGCAAGGTATTTCTAGGCTTACAAAAGTTTTATATACACTACTAGTTTGTAAAAAAAATAATCATATTTTATAGAAAGGGTTTACAGTAGCAGTAGACATTGACCACTCACTCCCCGATCTGACATTAGTATGAACTTACCAGTTGGCTGACTTCATAGTTGTCTCAGTATTTAAATCAGCACATCAGAACGTGGGACTCCTTTTGTGGCAAGGTTTGCATTCGAAGTTGGTTTGGCTGCGTTTGGAATTCACACTGATTGCATCCTCATCCGGATAAAAGGTTTGAAAGGTTTCCTGCCAGACTGTGTTTCTCCACTGCCGACGGTCCAGGTCAATGTAATTTGCTCCGCAAGCTAGTTCATGCAGCAGGCAAAGTGCACTCGGACCACATTGCTCCAGGGCCATTTTCTCTCCCTTGTCACCTACAGCTAACCTTTTGCATGATACAATTCAAAATAATTGGCCAGATAATTAATCCTTGTGAAATGGCGTCCTAATATGCGTAAATTGCATATAACAGGCTTTCGCTTAAGCTCCGCTTTTTAAAATCTAATCAACGCTCGCGATTAAGCTTGAAAATGAAGCGGGAGCATGGTGAGCTCCCGAGACCCAGGCAGTCAGCACATTAAAGACTCACATTCATCCAGCTTTTCCTGTGCTTACCTTTGGCGCCAAATTGTTCACTTTTTCAATACTGATTGAAAACAAGGCTTTTGGCAGATGGAGCAAGGTGGGAGGTGGGAGAGGGCAATTTGTTGTTCAATACCACCGATTGGGGTACTGAGACCACCTGTGTCTTTATCCTCAAACCATTAGTAGGTCATAACTGCCATTTTTCATATCATTGTTTTAAGTTCATTAGTTATTCGGGACAACAACTACAAGTTGAAGAACTCTGGAAGCATCTTTCAAAGTTTTCCTTCCAAACTGGTGCATACATCTTTGAATGGGGGGGTTGCTTGTGCAGTTTAAGCTGTAAAGATTGTTTTGTGTCAGAATAGCCAGGATATCATGCCAACTTGTATAGTGCAAAATGCAACAGAATTTGTCATCCTATCATACTTTATCAGATGTACAAATTACTGGGACAAACCACATTTTGTCTGACATACTGTACAGACACAAATCTTGTGTTGTGTCCAAAGCTTCAATGCTTTCTCACACAGCTTAAAGTAGGATGCCCACCCATGCACATCATATTCTATTTGTCCCTCTCTGTGCACCCCCCTTCCCCAACAGTTATAATACCATTATTTGACTTAGATCAATTTAGTGGGCCGAAAGTTAAAGACGTAGAATTGAATCGTGTTTGCAAAACATGCAGATTTCTCAGCACTTGTAGCTGTTGATTATGATTGGTGTGTTATTGCTCACCGGAGCATAACAAATCGCCATTATGTTGTTTTGCTGCACCTAATTCAATTGGCACATTGTCACAAAAGTAATTATCTGTCATTTGTATTGATGCCATAAGCACAAGTAAAGAGTGCACCTGCTGCCTGCTGGCGGATCTAAAAATAAATCTAGTTCTGCTCAAGTCCCCCCACACTCTTCGCTTTCTCAAGGAGGTGTGGGATCGGCAGCTCCGACTGAGGGTTTTTCGTCGGCCTCTCTGCTGCTCAGAAGTGAGAGCCTGCCGGGCGTGGCTGAGGGGCGCTCCTGTCGCCTCTCTTACTCATGGTGAACTTGCCTCTCTCATCCACGGTGAACCTGGTTGATGTTCTCCATGGCTAGGTGAGGGGGGGGGGTACTTTCCAGACACAGCAGACAGGATATATTGTTTATGCCTCAGGGTTAGGTCTACTGTTCATCTATTGCTACAAGTGTTCTCTTGGTGTTCTGCACTTTCCTGCTAACCCCACTGCACTGAGTATTTTTGCAAATTTGATATACAACATTGTGCTGTTTTATCTCAACTGATCAATTCAGTTCCAACTACATTCATGTTCAAAATGATTTTTTTCCCCCTCAGCCTTAGGGTACCTTGAAAAAATGGTGTAGTTAAATTTATAATGGCACAGTCACGACAAGGGAGAACAAACCCAAATGTTCTCATTTTCAAAATGTCCTCTGAGTGAAGGGGGAGGGGGGCGGGGGGAGGTTCCAAGTCTGCCTTCAGGCCCAATCCATCTCTCTGTCGCTGATGCTTCACCCTGTCCTTGACTAAATCCCCTGGGGAGTGAGAAGCATGTAGGCCATTGGGCCGTTTTGGATAGGGCAGCAGTGTATGAAGGCCAATGGGATTTGAGGAAGTCAAAACTCTGCAGGGATGGTTGTTTCCCAGGTGCTCCACCTCCCTCGGTGAAGAGATTCCTATTTCTGTGAACCAGCAGTGGTGGTGATATTAATATGATAACACCATGACAGTGGGGGCTGCACAGACAATTTTGTGCCCCTAAGGAGCTGTCAATAAAGATATTCAGTCTGGCCTCCCTGTTAAAGCCCACCACCATCTATACCTCCATGTGGCTGTAGAGGATACATCCTTCAACGTTCATTTCATATTCATGTTTGTCAAGAATGATACAGCAGCCCGTCTCTGGTGGAGATTTGAGCAAAGACGCTCTGAAGGGCCAAGGGTAATAAGAATCCTTAATATGGCCTGTCTCACTTGGTTGCCGATGATATCATTCCTTCTAAACCCCGGCTAAAGATAAAATACTATTTATTTTCTAACATGCATGCCGGCGTCTCATTCCCACCCCTGGTGCCCCCACCCACCCCCGGCTTTTTTGTTGTTTTACCGAGCACTGAAGGTTCTTCTGTCTGTCCTTTGAGACAGGCACTATGATGATAGGGCTCCATCGCTTGTCCATTCCTGAAAAGTAGCTAACCTTGAATATACAGGTGAGCTCTTTCCCCTCTTCAGGATTAGCAAATGCAGCTGTGATGACCAGTTGCAAGCTCCAGGAACTCCTAAGTAATGTGACAGTGTCTTTCCGCTGTAATAAGGGGGAATGAGATTTAGAAATGTTCTATTTTTTCTCCTATCCCCATGAATAACATAAAAAATTGAAGCAGTCACAGGAATAAGAGGGTGATGAAGTAGCTCTTATTAATTATGGCTTTTAATAAATAATGCCGTCACGCCTGGATTTATTCTTCCCGTCTCCGCTCTCATCCGCGCATCCTCCTCTTCTCATGACTGATCAGTTTTTTCAAAGGCGCGGGGACATTTTCAAAAACAGTGGCACACTTTGTTCCTTACAGTGTGTGAATAGTTGCGTTTCCCAACCTCGCGTTTCACTCGACGTTAGGGATGGGACAGCAATTGGCCAACTATCCAATCATTTTCACCATTTCGCATTGGTGGTCAAGATAGATTGGAATGGAAGGGTTATTGCAACTGTTGGCTAATTCTGTACAGTGCAATGGTTACAGATACGATTTGAATGTGGTAAACATTGATTATGTAGGACACACTTCTTTGTGGTCATTATTGCTCAGAGGTTAAGGTCAAGCATAGGTAATTTTATACAACATACCTAGCTGTCCTTCATACTGTACATACAGTATATTTTGGTCGCCTCCCATGCATGATAAAAGGCGATAAATGCTTAGGCCACAGATGTCTAACCCTCCTTCCTAAATGCTTGCTGATGCAAACTGCCTTGTGCTCATCTTCTTCCTGCTTCTGTACATTTTCAGCCTTACTCTTTAGCCAAGCTAAGGCCTCCTCTGGCGTTTGTGCTGAGCTTCAAACCTGGAGATTTATTGGGAGATAAAGTCAGTAGGCCTTTGTGTGTGTCCTGGTCACCGCCAGTCCTTTTCCCCAGAGCAGTGGCCCTGCTGTGACATCCCAGGCTTTGAAAAGAGAGAGAGAAAAAAAAAATCACATTTAACTCATGAAGGACCAAAAGGGATTGGCGAAAAAGCCCTTCCTGAACAGTGGGGGAGGGGGGGGGTTAAAACTGAATGAAAGACTGCCCCCCCCCCCCCCCATCCTCCTTTCACACCCCCACCCCACCTGTTTCTTCTTCTGCCGATGGGTGCTGAGTCGGGGTTGTCGGTTGATAATCTTATCTGGCTGTGATGGGTAGCAGAGAGGGACAAAAGAGGCCAAGGCACAGTGGAGGTCTGATGGGCTGGCTGATTGCAGAGCTGTCCATCCAATGGTAGCCGGTTTCCATGGAAATGATGAATGACATATGTCCCGAGTGTCACACCGAGTCATCGGGGGACTGATGAATAGGGGCGTCAAGACAGATGATGGACGTTCAATCTAAAATATATATATATATAAAGTTCAACTATTATAGTAATAAAGCTGCTTGTAATGTAATTGTTTACAATTGCAGCACCGTTTTAAAATCCAAATGTCCTTTGCAAGACATTTATATGTGGTTTTATTTCTCCAATATGGCTTTTAAAATTTGAGTCATACAACACCTTGTATTCCATCATTATATGATTTCACAGTTCATCCCACAAGAACAACAACAAAACAAAACTGTTTTCGACCGAAGATGAGAAGAATATGAGAAAGACTAAAGAGTTTCCACAGGCCGAGATATTTAGGTCAAAGCTTAGTCCCTCACAGCCTACCCTTTGCTGAACCACATATCCTGGGTCACCCGAGAGCAGACAGAACAGAGGAGGCTAGGAGAGAGAGGCAGATCCTGGGCTGTATGTACCACAGCTTTATGGATATAACAGGGCTGCTAACATTTTACTAGAGCCTGACTATGATAAATGATAACAGAGAAATGTGCAGCCCTGCAAAAAACATTGTCCCACCTGCGACGCACGGCTGAGAATTCAGGTATCAAGAAGATTCTGTTCATCTTCCTCTTGCTTTGAAAATCTTTCAACACAGAATCACTTGATCTGTACTGTAGCTTGTTTGGATTTAGCAAACTGGGTGGTGAGTTGCTTATTTACAGTGTTTGCTTTATTAGATTTCAGGGGATCATTTCCTTCATTAGCCAGGAAAAAGTGTGGTTTTCATTTGTCTTTGATTGCTCTTCTCAGTGCTTTGGGCCTTCATTACCCAGGTAAGAGCAGTTCCGTGGTAGCAGTTGGGTGCAGGCAAAGTTAAGCAGTAGAACAAACTCAACATGCTGTACTTTAAAGTGGGAGTAATTGTTTGTTTGGGCAGAAAATAAACGTTGGTGTTTGGTATTGGTCTGATGGAGAGGTTGGTGATCTCCACACAGGTTAAGCAACTAGGTTCACTGTGTGCTTCTCAATGAAAGACGATATCTAGCAACGCTAAAGAAGAATATGTAGAAAAAGTTGGAGTGTTCTGGACCTATTGGGAAAACTCCTCATGTAAAGGCTGTGTTAGGTGCCTTCCCTGGCTAGCTGTCTTCCCTGGCCTGGTCTTCTTTCGATCCCTACCTACTACAGTATCTCCCTTAGCCTCTTCGATGCTCTCTGTCATAATTCATGCGGTGCCTGACACTACTGTTGCTCCCAGGTGAATAGCGGCAGGATCACAGCTTATCCAGTACCCTCTAGAGCTGATCAATGTTTAATGCAGTCTTTCAACGAGCAGATTTTGTCAAAGGAAAAGCGATACTTCTTTTCCTCCTGGATGTTTTCCCCTCCAACTCTAACCTTGGGTGGGGATATGCTCAAGGGAACCTGAGTGTTTGAGGTCTTAAGGATGGAAGTGTTTGACCCTTGTCAGTGTTTTCTCATTTGGCAGTTTGTACAGACTATAGTAATGAGATTTCTACAGGTAGATAGTGTTTAATCTAATCTCATATTTAAAGAGTACATTTTCATCATTTCTAGGGTGTTGCCATAACGGAGAATATTGGTGTTTTTGCAGATAGAAAGCATGTTATTTGTTAGGTAACTTAGGTATTTAGACTGTATTATTGGAACCTGGCAAATTTGGAATTTAATTTTAGTAATATGTTTTAACAAGACTTATCCACCTTTGTCTACTGTATTGTAATTTAATGTAACAGCTACTGTTACATGTTGAGAGGTTGTTACAGTCCACAAACCCTTTCAAATATATTGTCTCCCTTAAAAAGTAGATTTATACTGACCTGAAATAGTATTGGGCGGTTGTTCTTGGTGATAATGCTTGTTACTATTACTTGTTATTGGTGGATGGTGCAGTCAAAAATAATATGATTCACACTTTCATAATCAAGGATACTGTTGAGAGAAAGTGGTTTTTTTTCTAGGTCAAGGAAAGCCTTGGCCAGACAGAACAGCAATTCAGAACCCTTTACTCCACTGACTGCCAGGGTCATCAGTTTGCAAGCTGTCAACAGCTGCATTTCCTTAGCAATTATCCAGTCTTCTCTCCGCTGACATTTGACCCACTAAAACTTTCCAAAAGCTTGTAAAAACTTTCAGAATGTAAAATCACATGCAATTGAAGACGTCAGTGTCAAATTAACATGTGGCCTCCTCTCTGAGGCAAGCTTTCAACTGTAAAATATGCATGAAAGCATGCTTGATTGATATTGGTCAACAGTGCACTTGCACTTGTCAGACATGACAGTAGGCTTTCCAAGACTCCCCCACTGACCGACCCTGCCTTGTGAATGATGGAAAAATTGATTTTTTCACCTGCTCACGATGATGAATTGATAAAAGATTAACCGCCAAGGGGAAATTGAGTTAGTGCCACTGGAAATACACATATGGATCTGTAAGACGAGCTGTCCTGCCACCCCCCACATCCTCTTCACTTACAGCCAACTATTCCGGCCTCCGCACCTATTAGGATATAAATTGGGGATGGCCCTGCAAATCCACTCAGGGTGACAACGCGTTGATCAGACCTGTGCACAATTAATAAACCCATCAAGTGGAGATTTTAGCTCCACCCACCAAACCATGATATTTACCCGAGGTGGTCAACAGTCACCAGGCTTCAAATTCGATCACCCCAGCTCCATATTTAATAATGTAATATCCCCATCGGTGCCTCGTTCCCGGCCTGCTCCCATTCATCTCAACCTTAATTACCTGGACCCACCTATACCAGGGTGTTCACCAAAATCCAATCTGTAACAACGCCTACGCGTAATCTGCCTCTGTATAAATAATAATGCATGTGTAAATGAAATGTGAAAGATTAAATTTGGTCATATGAAGGGTGGTTAGGTATGTGGGGCAGGGGCGCCACAGACGAGGGAGGGGGGGTGAAACCATCTGCGGGATCAAAGAAATATCTGAAGGTTAATTTGTTTTGAAACCTGGAGCAAAATCTTTTGAGCACATCTTATCGCGAGGAACCATTTATGATGTCATTAGCAGGGGACGGCGGAGACGTCAATAAGGTTAACGGCGGTGATGCGCATCAAAACAACACAACAGGAGACAAGACACTGGAAAGCTAAGGCTCGTGGTACATTTCTGGGAGGTTGAGAAACTACAATTTCTTTCTCGGACTATAACATTTATTTATCAAACCAACTATTTAATTTCTTTCAGATTGAACAACATGGTTTAAAGTTGAGAACTAGGAACTGGGTAAAACTAGGATTTGAACTTCTGTGGATTGTGTCTTGCCTATTGTCAGACAGACAAATCTAACATGTGGAAATTAAAAATATTCCCTCATTCTAGAACGTGAGTGGAGGGATCTAAATAGTGGCCATTCATTTTTTATTGTTGTCCCACATATAGAAAAGTTGCCGGTGAGTTGTTTGTCAATGAAATCCCAGCATGTCTGTCAAATGTCAAACCCTCATTGCATCAGATGAGGATGCAAAAGCAACGGTATTTATAGATTGAGGTAACATCAAGGAGCTCTATTAACCTGTTGAGGTCAAGTCTTTGCGAGTGCTGGAGGGAAGCGATATAAAGCTGCAACATAACCCCCCTTTGTCTCTCTTCACCCTTCTATCTAGCCCAGGGGTGTCGAGCTCCGGTCCTCGAGGGCCGCTGTCCTGCATGTTTTAGATGTTTCCCTGATCCAGCTCACCTGATTCGAATGAATGGTCGTTATAACAACCCTTTTAATTGAATCAGGTGTGTTGGAGCAGGGAAACATCTAAAACATGCAGGACAGCGGCCCTCGAGGACCGGAGTTCGACACCCCTGATCTAGCCAGTTCAATTATGTCCTCTGTCTTTATCTCTTTCCTTTGAATGGATGCCTCAGATTGAACATAGATTGCTCTTTGATGCTGAATACACCCATTGGTAATAATTGGTAGGAGCAGATAAGCTGTTTCTTAGAGTTATCAATTGTAATTTTGCATGTTCTGTTCTGGAAAATAATGGATATAATTTTCATCGAACTCATTGGTTTTTAAGTACTGATAATTGTCCTTATACTGACCACGAAGACTTATTATTTGCCAAACCTTCATATTATGTAAACATTTTATCTCCACAGGAGGAATATGCTTCACTCATGTATTAATGCATTACATATCATTGCAGCTAGCAGTCATATTTAATTTAGCTGTATTTTATCTTTATTTATCCAGCCAAAAATCTATTGAGGAAAAGTTTCATCCTCTCTTTCAAAAAGGATAACTAATAGGAAAATCTGCAACCACCAGTCCTTGTTCACAGCAGAGATGTGGTCTTGTACTTGTCAAGCAGAACATTAGGCCTCACATTTGCCAGTAGGAGCACTTTATGAAATGGTACAAATCACCTGTAGGAAAACTACAGGCTTCATGCTGAGCGAACACGGCACATGTCTGCATTTCTCATTGTTTCACCATCAAATGCCAAGGTGATTAATAGCCTCTGCGGAGATGGAGAGAGAGAGGACACATGGGTTAAGAATGGGGAGGGGGGTGGTGGGAAGAGAGAAGGCATGACAGAGGAAGGTGTGTGTTTGTGAGAGAAAGACACAAAGAGAAAAAAATAGAGAGAGGGGGGAGGGGGTAGGACAGAAAGAGAGGGGCAGAAGGAAAAGGTAAGAGGGAGAGAGAAAGGGACAGAGAGAGACAGGGTAAGAGGGAGAGAGAGAAAGAGAGGGACAGAGGGAAAAGGTAAGAGGGAGAGAGAAAGGGACAGAGAGAGACAGGGTAAGAGGGAGAGAGAGAAAGAGAGGGACAAAGGGAAAAGGTAAGAGGGAGAGAGAGAGAGGGACAGAGATAGAGGGTAAGAGGGCGAGAGAGAAGGACAGAGGGAGAGGGTAAGAGAGGGAGGGACAGAGAGAGAGGGTAAGAGGGAGAGGGTAAGAGGGAGAGAGAGCGGGTAAGAGGGACAGAGGGAGAGGGTAAGAGGGAGAGAGAGAGGGTAAGTGGGAGAGAGAGAGGGACAGAGGGAGAGGGTACAAGAGAGAGAGGGACAGAGAGGTAGAGAGAAGGCAGCAGCAAGAGCGAGACCTTTTCAGGATGATTTACAATAGAGACTACTGGAGTATATTCACATGGCAAAGGTGGATTAGTAGAAAACACTATCAGAAAAACATTCAATTGTTAAATAGTGACAACTTTCAACTCTGTTCCATGTGAGATCTCCCCAGTCTTATTAAGGGTAAACACATGGCATGTGTAATCCTTTGATTGCTGACAGTTGGAGGTTTGGAAAAAACAGCCAACAGCAATAAATGTGTTGGTGAGAGAGACAGACATACTGTACATTAACACAGAGAGAATACATATTTTCTAACCAAGGAAGTTCTGTCATTGCATTTATGTTGTGTAAAATGATGTCAGTTATCTTCAATTGTACCATTTCACCTTGAATCCTAATCTTGAACACCAGTGAGACAGCCAAGCAATGAAATCCCCAGCAGTTGATAGACCCCCATAATAAAAAGGCACTTGCAAATCTGTCAACAGATGATTGGTGATGAAACAATGTGAAATGTAAGGGTTCTGTAAAACATAAATATCCTTGTACAAATGATGATGTACGTAGGGACATATTGTGTACATTATTGTGCAGCAGTTTAGACATGTTGCTCATTAAGTTACCACAGACAGTTGGTCTTTATCTTAACAATGTAAAATCTGTCAGTTTAACTCCTCATACTGTGGAGTGACAATGCAAAAATAGGACGTTTGATGTGTTAAATGAGCCATTGACAGCTTTTCCATGCAACATTAGTATAAAGCAAACCGTGCTATTCTCTCAATGCATTTGATCATAGCTGCAGTTATTCACACAGCCCATCATACTTGAATCAGAAATCTTTAATGAAAATAAGAATAAATTACTGTTTTGTATGGATAATAAAAGATATTTAACCAAAGGTTCCTTACTGTCATCTACATCAAACTAACCATCCTGCCCACTATTCTACATCCATGCTAATTTTGAAGTGTAAACGTACAAAATGCTTCACCCCTTAGGGAGTTACCCTACTAACAGTAACTGAAGCCATTCAGGGAATGATATTCTGACCCAAAGTAAAGACCAAACGTCACTCTCCTTAGTTACCATGACAAATTCTTAGAAAAACACAGGCCTCTGTATTACCCAGAATGCAAACTCTAGAGTGCTGAGGTCTTTCTGTCAAACACGGTGAAAAAGTGTACTCCAAAGTGGTCATTTTTACTGTGGGATTTGGAAATGACAACCCCCACCAGCAGTTTTTGAAGTGAAAGGCGTACACCATACTGCTGTCCACTGAATTGGCGAGCACCCCCTGTCTAGCCTATCAGGCAGGCACCTGTATTATCCAGAACACAAACTTTAATCCCAAAAGCTGTTCCGGCTGGTTCTCTTCCTTGTTGCTGAGGCCTATGTGTCGTACAAGCAGAAAACTGCTGAAAATAATTGAATTGAGCCAAAGTCACAATCCCACACTTGTAGCCATGGACAAGCCTAGGATTTCCTCAACAGGAGAGCCAGACCAAACACATTGGACTTTGTACCATAATGTCCACATTGCACTCAATGTGCATATTGGCTTCTGATAAAGCACACAAAAAGGATTTGCTGTCTTTATGGATATTAAAAAAGGAAAACTAAAAAGAAATCCCTGATCTGAGTGGGAGCAGGTACAACACTGGGTTAAGTCATTTATGGCGACCCAACCTTTTATGATTCCAAACTGTCATGTTTCTGAAACTTGAGCCTTGGAAGGCTTGTTGCAAACCTCCCACCTTCTCCTGTCTCCCCGCTCCTGTCCGCATCGTGTGATTGATGAAGCACCTTGCCTCCCTGTCTTTCCTCTCTCTCAGTGGCTTTTGTTGTAAGGCAGTTATTATTGATTTAGGTGGAATCAAATCTCTAACGGTGATAACAGTTTTAAATAATGGGCAGATAACAACATGCCTGGTGGATGAAGGCAATCAGTACTTCATTATCGTTACCCAAGGAAGACGAGACTTGAGTTAACAAGAAAACATAATGGGATATCAAACGCATCGTGCCACATTGCTACTGCCAGGCTTTAGTTAGCTCTGCAAATAAAGGCAAATACACATGGGATTATTTTCTTTAATGTATCCTGCAACTAGCTCTGTAACCTCAGGGTTCCATAAAGGTACAGATACAATTATTCAGCCGAGTTGCCCTATACTTCCAGAGTATTCGAGAACTTATAATAGGGATACACTTGAATAATGTGCCATTGTTTTTTTTACCGTTACCAGAGTAATACAGTAAGTATACCAGTGAAGAGGCAACTCAATTTACACTTTCATATTCACCTGAGCCGGAGGTGCAGCAACAACTTCTTTCAGAAAATACCATTTGACAGCAATCCAATGATGAATCGCAAGACCTTACCAGGAGATTAAATATAGCCTCTACTGATAGGATTCATAATATACTGGCAGATGGAGTAACCTAAGAAAAATATATCTGCATAATACAGGATGCCTTTTGTTTCCAAGGTTAACAACACAGGGGCCCTCTTTTTGAAAGGACAGAGCAGCAGAAGGCTTGGGTCCTTCAATGTGTGCAGCAGGCTACTGCAGTTGTGTTACCAGTTTGTGGTAGCCAGCACACTGTCCTTTGCTGCGGTATGGTTGGGAGGCACCATCAAGACTGGGGAGACAAACAGACTCGACAAGCTGGTGAAGCAGGCCAGTACTGAGTGCAAAACTGGACTGTCTGGAGGCAGTTACCATCCTGCATAACCCCTTCCATCTCTTCTATGATGAGCTGGGATGGAAAGCACCTTCATTCCCCCCCCCTCTTTTTTTTCTTTCTTATTTGTTTAAATGTCTATATTGTTGTTTATATAAAAACATTTATACTATTTATAAATGTTTATATACTTGTCCATAGTTATTTGTTCTTTCATTACTTTCACAATCTATATTTTCTTTCTTTTTCTGCTGCCTTAACACCCACATTTCCCTACCTGGGGAGTAAAATAGTGTTATCTTATCTCATCAACAGTTGCATTGATTAATAACCTTGAGTCGAGGTGATAGCCGATATTCCTTTTTGAATGCAAATTCTATTGAACAAACTGATTTTCGTGCCCAGCCACTACAGCTAAATACTTTCACGCAATACAGACTAACGACATTAGCATCTTAAAATAGCTTCGTCTTCCTTCATGCAAATCGTACAAATCTGTAATTGACAATTAAGCATGCCAAAAACATCCGCCTGCCATTTAATTGCTGTTAATGAGTGCTGGAATGAAGAGCCAGCCAGGTCTACCTGTTGTGTTGCCTTTTCACTGAAATATGCAAACTAACCTTGGTTAAAAGCTCTCACTGGGTTTGGAGTGTAAGGGCGCATTTACATGCAAACCCAGTCAGCATGGCTCCCAAGTTACTGATATGTCGCCCACCGCGCCACCAAACTCCCATTGAGTCAAATGCAGCATGATTACACTTCACACTAGCCAAATTATAATGCAAATAGCGTTCCACCTATTAACCATGCAGTCGATCGAAACGTGCGCTTGTCCCCACAGTGTATGATGTAAATTGCTATGTCACATTAAAATTGACACCGGTAATTCTGTGCATTGTGAAGTTATTGGGTGCCAGATCTTATGAAGCGTTGTGACAGCTATGCAGATGAGTGCATTTTTGCCGTACATAGTCAATTTGACACAGTCACAGGGGAGAGATTGCTTTTTGGTGCGAAATGAAACCACACAAATTAAGAAATTACCTCAGAGCAAAATCGTTCTCCCAACACCAGCAACACTACAGTTTTGGGATGCTTAAAATGGTGCTCAGTGGTTATTAACCCTAGCCTTATAAGTTCTAAACAGCTAGGGTATATATGCTTTATTTGCTGTCTGAGTTTTGATTTTGTCATAAACAAACTGTACACTTGTGAAATTACCTTCTCCTCTTCCCTAAAGTATATTTAAACATCATAGTCCCACAATTTGGAATGGATAATTACTATTGTGACTCTATCCATTTAGTATTTCGGAGACAGCATAGAAATTCCCAATAACTGGGTTTCACATTAGTGTCTAGGGGGGAAGTCTACGACCTGAGAAATGGTCCTGCCAAGACCCATCTCATTGTAGTGATTCATACTCAATGTGCACGCAAGTGCACTGACTAATCTGTCCTAAATGAGCAGTGCCAGGCTAACTATGTGGAAAGCAGGCAATGTTCCCCCTGAAATACAAAGACAAGTGGTGTAATTCGCCACCTTCTGTCACAGCTTGACTATGCTGCCGAGACAGCCAGTGGGCTCATCATTAAAAAAAGTGTATGTCATTTCGAAGCGATCCGAACCCACTTCGGGCTCTGTGGTTTTGGAGAGTGTACTCCTGGCGCTTGCTGATTGGGGCCCTAATTAGTGTGCTTTGTTAATGGCAGGTAGTGTCAGGTGCTAACGAGGAGCTGATTGGAGTGTGTGGGGAGAGATGATTGGGACAACTCGCAGCTCAAAGTTAAACACCTCCTCAATGAGGAGAGTGATCCGAGACAGTAGAGTTGCTGGGGAAGGGGGGGAGGGGGGTGTTGTGTTACGCAGATACGTCATTGGAGGGCCACAACGAAAGGTCTGTCTGGACACTTCATTTAAAAAAATATATTTTTGGACAGGATATGTAAGGGGGAGAGAAAGGGAAGGACATTGCGGAAATAGCCCGGGTTGGATTTGAACTTGGGCCACTGTGGCCTTAGTCTACATGGTACGCACACTTCATCAATGAGCCACTGAGGTGCCCTCTGTCTTCCACTTAAACCACCAATCTTGGCACGGATACAGTCAGAAAACAGCATGCCACAATTTGCTTAATCTTGGACAATCTCTTCTCTTAATGCTGTATAGCACACTCTATAACTCACTCTTCACACACCTCAGACTAGCTTCCTGTCTTTCAGACCTCGTCTTATATGTTCCATAGCTTAGTTTCCAGTGTGACCTCTGTGCCTTTTAGACCGATACAAGACAGTGTGCCAAGTTTTGTCCTGCTTAAAAAAAATGTTTTATTTTTATACTAAATCAACCTTAAGCGGTTTAAAATAAGTAGAACACATGAAATGTATTATTACAAAGTTTTGAGATATTGCTAAGTTAGGGCTCAGTCCTGAGATGTAATTAATTGCAATTCAGCACTTATATGACCTTGTGTGTATGAGTATGTTAGTTTGTATGTGAGAAGTGAAGTGGGATCTTTGTGTGAATGTTGTATCAGAGGAAGCAGGGCAACAGTTCATCATGGAGATAGCTTAGAAGGGAGGGCAAGCAAAGGTTCGGCAAAGGAGACGGGGGAAAGAGAAGGCTCTGGTGATATTTTAGCTCCTCGCACACAAACACAACTGTATCACTGGAGAAGTTCAAGTCCTAAATGCACACCAGAGAGTGCCAGGCTCGGCAAATGAGTCCTCAGGAGACCTCGCTCCACACCTGCAGTCATTTTTCAAACCTTATAATTGGTTCTCTTCAGTCTGCTGACACCTTCATGTCAAAGATTGGGTTACTTAGTGCCGCAACTCAAAGGTCTGGGTTTGTACCACAAATCTCATCCCGACGCACAGTGTGGGTCATCTTTTCAAAGGTCTGGCATTCAGGAGAACATTATCTAGTCATGTGACAAACACAATGACATATATCACTTGTTTCCTCTCCAGCTTCTGTCACTTTGGATTGAGGTTTTGTAATGTGAATAATATGTGACCTTCAAGCAAAATATCACAGTGTGATTAAGTCACATATAATGTTGCAGTTTTTGGCATGGGTAAAGCTGTGAAACAAGAATCATTGAGCAGAAGAGAGACTACCGAGTTTATTTCTCTCAGTGTTTCTCATTTGGCAGACAGCCTTCCTTGTGAGTCATGACTCTATCTGAGGGTACTGCGGTGTAGTGTGGGAGGACAGGTGGCGTGACGGTAGTGTGTGTGATTCTGTGTATTGGCGAGAAGCGTGTGTATGTGAGGAGTGCAGTGTGACAGATGAGTGTGTACGTGTGTCAGAAACGTGTGCATGTGTTAGACAGGGAGGAGTGCCCCCACTGGCCAAAAAGGAGGGAGATGAGGTGTGCAAGCCATGGAGAAGAAGGGAGGATTTCCACACATCTGTAAGAGCTGTCACACCTTAACTCCTCGGAAGCTATTTCAAATTTTGAAAACAGGAAGATGGCTTAAATTTTTTAAATTACATTCATATCTGTTGGCAGCCATTGCAGCATTTTTCGTTTTCAGGTAAAACATTCCCAAATTAAACCTCTCTAAAGATAGACTGTTGCCTTGAGTGTTGCGGATATCACTCATGGAAATGTGCGGGTGAGGTACTCACCTCCAGTTGTATGTCTGAAAAATGTCACAAGGCTGAAAACTGAAGTGGACCAAGCTTGGCCAGAGTTGGAAAGATGTTGGCAGAGTGATGGCCATTTTGAGCTCTCGCCGTGAGCAGATGAATGTGTTTGTCCTGGGAAAATGACAGATGAGGACATGCCATACAATGTTTTGATGGATGACAGCAAGAACACACCACAGATAGGTCTCAACGAGGACCTGAGGAGTTTACTATTGATTTGTTGCTACATATGGCCCCTCCTTTGTTTCTAACCAGGGCTACATGTACTGTACATTTGAAGACCGGATGGAAAAGAATAGATGATGGTGAACAGAATATTGGACATTGCAGCATGTTAACATATTAATTAAATTAAACAATAAAGGCCAGATATTCAATTTTGTGCAATTTAATGTTGGTGCATGTTCTGATATAATGTACAGTCTTTGGCAAAAAAAATAATAATATACTTCTTAGAAGAAATTCTATACCACGTAATGCAGTCACATTTGAAATTAGAAACAATGAATGAAATGATTCAAAACAGTTTATTTTTTTTATTATTTTTTTTTCCAGACAAACACATTGATTTCTGGACCACAGTAGAGGATGGAAACCTTTCACAAACATTTTCATTATTATCATTATTTGAAAATACAAATATAAAATTATACTTTCCACATCTGAGATGTGAGAGACCCCCATCCACTTTAGTTTTTATTTTTACAACAGGGCTTGAGCAAGCCATACAAGAAGACCTGAAAGATGCTTTCAGACAGTCAGTCCGTTCAGTCAGCTCTCACGGTAAAAAGTCCGTTAACATTAAAAAATGGGCAAGTGTTAGGAATGGGCAAGGCAATCAGAGAGAGTGAACCCTGGAGGGGCCATGAAAGACAAACATCTATAAGGTCACCTGTCAGAGAAATGCACATGACATTTGTGACAGTACTGTATTTGCTTCTGCTCACCTACAGCACACACACTGCTAATGTGTGGCCAACCATCATCTGTCAGTTTGAAACAATGTACTATAACCCAAGTATCATTAACAGCTCTACATCCCACATTTTCCAGTACAGCCATTTTGTAGCATAATGGAAAAAAATGAAATATGCCAAGTGTGACATACAAACAATGTTTGGCTACTTCAACATTTCAGAGCGTAAGGAGGTCAGTTAATCTAAAATGAGCCCTCCGCCATGAGACACAAACAAATATTTAACAGATATATACACTCATATATCCTTAATCAGTGTACATGTATATACATATGTACCTGGTATTACAGTATGTGTGCGCTATCTTAATTCAGTGACGGGATGATCGTTTGGCCATTGCCTAGCACTTGCCTCAAGATTCAAGTTTAAATGGATACGGTAGTATGCTCCCATTATAACCCAACACCTTCCAGGTCGTATTTTTCTTTGTTTTGTTGTTGTTCTTTTTGCTCTTTTTATAAATATTTTTTAAACCAACAATTATCCAATGAATACCTAGCAAGATGTGTAACATTCATTGGCTGTAAACTGTCAATGTGAAATTAAAGTACAGCAACAGAGCCATGCTACCTTAAAGTCCAAGCTACGAAAAAAATTAAAAATAAAAATTATGAAACTATTGAATGATGGTATTGACTATTTTTATGAAAACCAGCTTTTACATTAATCAAATGCTAAACCAGGACATTATTTGTGTGAAGACGTGGAGACATTAAACGTCTGCTGTTCTGGAGATTTTTCTCTCTCTTCATCTGCACTCAATTGGACAAAACGTGAAAATAACATTACGTTTAAATGGTCTACAAAGGCTTCGAACTGCAGCTATCACTATGAGAAGAGCAATCTTTTGACACTATTGTGAAATTGTGAAAACTATACATAATCTTGTAGTGGCACCACTGCACACATGGCACTGAGACAAGAACTTGTCCAGACAGCACGTTAGGGCTTATGGTCTTATTCACTATGAGATCTACTATCCTAAAAAAGTCCTCAGATAAAAAATTAAAAAATACTTCCAATGGTGCTCTTATATTTTACATTGATCTCACTAACTCGCTTACTTTTATACTAATCAATAACTTTCGCACAGGAAGATAAGATAAATTATTGCACACAGCGAATTCATACTTTACCAACAATCACTTCAAAGTATACCTGGCATTTGATGTACCATAATTAGAAATATAAATGAATAACAATACAATGTAATTTCAGTTTGATAACAAAATGTTGTGACACCCTGGCTTTGATTAAAGTTAAGAGCTGGTTCCAAGAGTATAAAATAATTCCCCAAAAGTAATCCAAACAGAAATATTAAATAAATTTAAGTTGACAAGTAAAACAATACAATTTAAAATCCTAATTAGTAGTGCTATGGGCAACTTGGATATTTTAAGGATTACAAATATTAAACGTAGATCTTAGATTAATGATATCCATAATAGTTATTATTGTTATTATTACCATTATAATCATTAATCTAGTTTAACTTCCTAAAAATATAAGATTTTTCCATTTATGTGATAAACTCCATCCTGTTTATAACCATAGATGTGTCTCTCATGAAAAAAAGCTAAAGCTATTTTGCATATCTAGCATTAGCATTTAAGGTAGTATGGCACACCCCTTTAGAAACATTCAAGGGTGGGGATCCAATTAATGCCTTTTTTACAATTCGATCTTTAAGCAATTTATTTTCTTCAAATGTTTTCAATGAGAGCTTTGGTTAGTTGAAACCACGTGAGATCAGCAAAACAGAAAATAGGTGGGAAAATGCTACCAAAACAAATGTCAGCATTTTTGTTTAACTATGGTAATTGATAAGAGAAAGTTCTATCCTTACTGGTCCTAAATTGGCTAATAACTACATCTACTTCTTAATTTAACTATATAACATCTACCACTAGATACTAGGAGAGAGAGACAGAAGAGCGACAAAGGGAGAGTGAGAGGGAAGAAAGAGGGGTCAACAAAGAAGTGTATAGACCACTACACTGGCATCAAAGACAGCACTCGTTACAAGGTAATTAGCAATTTTCTTTTTTCACACAATACTGAAATACATTGATGATCAACATAAGATTATTTTATAATGTGACAGGGAATGGAGAGAGAATCTGATGGATGTACAGTACATAATATTTATTATTGTTAGCATTATAATTATTATTATCATTTATATAATCATTAACAACCACAAAAATATTGATACAAATCCTTCTTAAAAATTGAAAGCATTCAAGGGTGGGAGCATACGTCTTCTCTTTTTAATTAATACCATGTATTTTTGTTTTAGATCCTTAGATTATTACTTGATGAAGTCCCCATCTAAATTGTAAAAATAATCCAGCACTCTGCTTCATATGGTTTTGAACAAACTGAAGCAAAACGGACATACATAAACATATCTGCATTGAGAAACAAATCAACATATAAACACATTGAATCCTTGATAATTTTTACTTTCAAAGATCTGTTTCTAATTTGAGAGCTAATCCTTATTTACATCAGCTTTAGTGTCAACTTTCTTTCTCTTTTTTACATACTAAGTCTTTTTTTGGAAACTCTCCAGCAGAAAATTTGAGAACGTATAATCCAATTGCAACATTCTAGAAGAACAATCCTTCATATCCCTGGAACCAGACCATTTCAAATAACCACCACTTGAAATGTGCAAATATAATATGGTCACAACCTTTTTGATAAAGTCACAGTGCAACAACTTGTTTTATTTAATCCATTCGCATTCTGTTTCAGCCTACAATAAATTAATTTGTCATTTTTTCCAAGACAAAACTCACAGGACTGAGGTAACAAAAGATTTCCATCCTACTTAATAATAATCATTTAACATCCAAGAGGTTGAATATATCTGCCTTTAAATATAGCCTCCATCACATTAAAACTAAGTTATTTTAAAAAGAATAAAACTAAAAGCTGAAATAACTTTAACAAAACTGAAGACAATCATTCAAAGTCAAATGAAAACATTGAAATGTTGCAGATAAGTGTGAAATGTTTGGGACACTCTTCAGCATAAAATGTTTGTCCTATGGATACACAATAAAAGTGTGCTTTGGATTTTGTCATGGTTTTCTTTTTATAGTATTGACTTTCAAAGTCGCAGCGACAAAATATTTTACTTGCAAGAATCAAAAGAAGTCTGGTTTGAAGGACATTTTGTTGAAATGTCCAGTATTAACCTTGTGTCATCTTTATGAAGCTGTGCACATCTTAGCTTACCATGTAGACAATATGCTGGTATGACATTGGCCACAGTAGGAAAGCTGACATTATTTACAGAGCAAGCCAACAGTGTTCTCATCTCAATGGTCTATAATGGCCTTTGTGCTACAAATGGATTTTTGTTTGACTTGAGAGTTTTCAATGTTCTCTTGGACACCTGCACCCGAGCACAGTATGACCCTCTCTGGTAAACCATCACAAAAATATGGTTCTCTCTCTGAAACCATTATATGCAGTGAAGTAATATTTACATGATAATATTCCTCTTTTTTAAAATCTGAATTCACAAAGTATTAAAAGGAAACAGTTTTTTTCTTCCTCCGGACAACAAAAACATTTATAAAAAAGGACTTTGAAAATATTGTAGTCCTCTTATTGCCCAAAATAGGTAAATATGGTAACGATATTACAAGGAAGAGGAAAATTTAAAGAATAAGCGAATAAAATGTATTAGTATACCCTTTTATTTGAACCGAAGCTATCTCTTTTCAAGCCTCATCGGTTAATATCAGTTGTCTTGTGTGTGCAAACTGACACCTGAAGATGTTTTCATTACCAATGGTAATAAAAACAACAATCCATTACAACATAACTCTAAATAAGAAAACAAAACTGAATCAAACCAGTTTACATATATATCGTTACTCTTTTCTGAGAGGATAAAGATACACAAAAATATTTATCACAATCTAAAGCTTAATCTAAACTTGAACAAAGAGAGACTCAAAACTCAAGAAAAATCTAAACCGATTGAAATAAGGATAAATTGATAAAGAAAAAATCAAAACAACATCAACAAATCCTACACAAAGATACTGGGTTACGCTTGGATAGTATCTGAAAAGCCAGGGTTGGATTATAGTACAGCAGATTGTAGTCTTTTTTCTGAGATGATTCCGATTTATCTTTTTGTTCTTCACCTGGTGCCACCTCCATTCTCAGTCTGTGTGTGGATGCTGTAATGCTTGCTGTTATATGGCATCACCTGTACACAGAAGCAGTTAGAAACTCCGACCGGTCTTCCCCGGGCCTCCTGTTATACTCTGCTGAAATCACAAACAGACACATTCCCAAGCCCGTCAGAACCAACTGGCAACCTCGTAGAGTTAAATGTGTTGTGCTTTTGGGTATAAGCCGTGTCCCAAATATATGACCTTCGATCTCAAGTGTGCACGTAACATATTTCCCTTTAATTCCACTCAATGGAAGAATCAACAATGACAACAATTCATTACAAAAAAAACATATGGAGAAAAGGTCACAAGCCCATTTTGACTGTAAATCGCAAGTGCACACTTGGGGGAGAAGGATAAAGATTTGGGAAAGGGGATAAGTGCATTGTGTCAGAAATGATGTATTCCTCAACTGCACATATCTTGCAATGTGCCATATTCCTCTTGAAATGTCATTTATTATTTCAATTATTTTATAAACTGTACAGAAAAGTATCGGTACAGATTAGACATACTGGGCAACTGAGTCGACGCAAGTACAATTGCATATGGCAATAAGTAACTTACAAGACAAATGTTCTATAAAACAACTTCTGTGCAAACCCAAGACCAATTCCATTTTGCAGAGAAAAGCTATATGTTCACACTTATTCTCTGGTTGCTGGAATGTGTATCTGTGTTGCTGGTATTTAAATACCCCTGGCAAATTGACTGTGTTTTAACACTTGCAAAGAGGAAGATGACACAGCAAGTTCCACCTGGAAATAGTTTTACACAGGTGGCACAATGCCCCCTCCACCTACTAACAATGGACATGTATGATCAAGGGCAGCAGATGCAGGCATCCCCTTCAGGTTAGTGTCTACATTACCAAGCATGCAGGAAGACTACGGGGGGTTACTTATCGGGAGTCATGTTGCAAGGGGAGTGGAACAGGTTAAACTAAATGAAGTAGGTTTACAGACAGACTGCGCTTTATTCTGTTGCTTTCTCAGAAGGCTCTCATGCTGCAAATCATCCTTTATATAGAGTACTGTACTTCCAGATGCACAAAGAGTGATTAATGTATTTAATAGTCAGTACCACAGACTTCACGATGAGGCAATGGGATATCTCTTTATAAAGTACACCCACTGATACAGTGTTTAGTCAGTCGACCATTTGTGCAAATGCAGACATGATGAGTCATTGTACACATTTCCCTTATAGCTGTTTATTAAAATGTGCACTGCAGTCTAAGGCAACCTAATCTAAATGCTGGAACTTATTAAGTCCTGAGCAAACTTCTTAGAGACAAGTGCTTCTGAGTAGTGTGTGTGTGTGTGTGTGTATGTGTGTGTGTTTGTGTGTGTGTGGAGAGGGGAGGGGGGGGCTCTCAGTTGGAATGGTTCTGGTTAAGCTTGTTTCTCAAGTACAATAATAGATGGTCTTTGTCTAAGTGAATAAGTACTGAAGGTTAGGGAGTGAGTGATCCTACTGGACTCAGTCATCTACATGGTAAAGAGAGGGTGTTGTCACCGCTGGGTTCCACAGTGTCTGTGACACAACCCTGAGGCAGGGAGCCTCATGAGAGGGATGCTTATACACACACTCCCTTTATATTGTCACTTTCTAAAATGCGCACACACTAAAACACAAATGCATGCAGGCCCACACACACGCAATCATGCATTCATTCACTCATAACACACACAGGCGACCATGTCCTTTGCTTACAAAGTGGCACTGCAAAAGTCTTGGAAAAGCCAATGTCAACCAGCAACTACAGTATACAAATGCCTCTGTACATAACTCTTGGAGCTGCCCGGCACTAATGCCCAATGAATGGCAAACATGAGAGCAAGAGTGCAACAGTGTAACAAGCGACAGCATAGTGGTGTAAACCCAGAACAATTACTCTTTGAGGCCCAGCGCCACATTTTGTATGGAAGGCATGCACACACAACTAGAAATGGGTAACCAATGACGATATGGATGACAAAAGGGATCAAGTACGAGGCAAGGGTGTTTAATTATCACTATAGTTACTGAAAAATGGCATCAACTTTTCAAAAGGGTTGTGTTGACTTTTGTGTTACATAATCGGGAAGTATTCTCAAAGCAACCATGTGAAAAGTTGTTGTCATGAAATGCAGGGGTTCCCAATCCTGGTCCTCAGGGACCCCTGTCCTGCATGTTTTAGATGTTTCCCCGCTCCAACACACCTGATGCAAATTAATGGTCGTTATCAGGCTTGGATAAGCATCTAAAACATGCAGGACAGGGGGCCTTCAGGACCAGGATGGGTACAGGTTGAAGGAAGAGCTTCTATGTTAGTCAACATCATGAAAGAGAAGAAAAGGGAGATGAAACTAGTTTAGGAAACTACAATGGAGATGATAGGTTGTTTGGGGAAAAGGGACTACAATATTATAAAAATGGCACATAATACCTCAAATGAGATGGCAACCAACCACCTGTTAGCGTTCAATGGTATCCATTTGTAAAAGCTGTTGCAATCAACGGGCCCTAAAAGTGTACAGTTAGTACCTGTGTCAGTATGCATTTCAAGGGGAAAAAGGCATATAAAAGAAACCTATTACTGATGAGTATATTTTATTCATAGGATAGGCTGCCAACATGAATGAAATGTATCTCTCTCATTTCCTGGAGTCAGGCTTATTTTAGCAACAGGAACTGCATTTAGGTCCAATTTTGGTTCCTAAATTTAGATTTTGGTGAATGGCTACACAGAGGACGGTCCTGGCCACATTGCTGTGCATGTGCTGTTCCTGAACAAGTGGGTCCCAAAGCCATTTTTTTAAATTCTAGTCAGCAATGATTACATTGTGTGTGTGTGTGTGTGTATGTGTGTATATATATATATATATATAT
The DNA here is from genome assembly GCF_021917145.1 of Hypomesus transpacificus. Taxonomy (NCBI): domain Eukaryota; kingdom Metazoa; phylum Chordata; class Actinopteri; order Osmeriformes; family Osmeridae; genus Hypomesus; species Hypomesus transpacificus. The sequence goes on from NC_061074.1 coordinate 4,329,106, forward strand.
ATATATATATACTATTATACTACATACGTAGACTGATTCAGTTTGTTGAGAAAAGGTGTTTAACGTACCCTCTCAAACATTGGACAATGGAATAGTATACTTTAAAATAAATACATTTACACTAAAGTGGCAGCAAAACTGTTATTTGATAGATCAGATCAAGGCAGTGATGAAAGGAGACTTAATTGACTTTAGTGACATTAAATACTGACAGTTGTCTTGGATGTGGTTCACAAGATGCCTCTGAAAGCCCTGTATCCATGTTAAAGAGGAGATCTACTGTATAGTATACTGTCTTCTGAAATAGCTTGAAGCCAATTTTTTATGACTTATGTCTATGCAAAATTATTATCACATTCATGCTAACAGGTATTAATATAATAGGCATATTTACATGACATGCAAACTTCAGCAATGATAGAGATTTCAATTTAAGTAAAATGACGTCTCCAAACCCACCAAAACCTAGAATCAAGAGGAAAGCATGAATGTCCCGAGTCTTGCCAACTGTGTTCTAAGCCAAGTAGAGGGTCAAAAAGTCCTCAAAGCTAAAGTGCATTAACGGCACCACTGTATGTTTTAGATTTATAGAGTCCTAAAGTCTGTATACAATTTGCATAATATTAACTTGACAATAACAGAGGTCTACATTAGTAGAAAAATGAATACTATTGTTAGTTTAAACTGGAACTATGTGTGATGGATACTATTTTAATCATACAAAATATAACTTACTAAATTGAGAAAAATAATAAAAGAAAACACGTGTCATCCAATACAGTCATAGAGAATAGGCTAAATGGAACTTACGGTAAAAATGTTGTTTAAATGTAGGCTGGGGTCGCCATATATAGCAACAGCATGAAATATTTCTGACTAGGGATTCTGCATGCTGTCGGGGCTGACATTTCTGAAACACAAAACTATTTCCCAACCTACATTTCTCTTTTATTGAGGTTGAAACCGTCTCTGAAAGCAGAGAAGCATGACGCTCAAATTGAAGATGATTGTTCTATATTTGATAAATGTCCCCCATGGTGACCCTTACAGCTCAAGTGTGCTGACATGACTAATTTTCCAGGTCAGCTGGGAATGCACTGGTAGATTCAAAACTGTAAAGAGTGGTAAACAGGTGTATGCATATAACACAAAGACCTTTTTTAGTTCTCGCTGCCCCTTAGTATCAGGGAGAGAGTTCAAACAGGACTGAGAGGTATTCAATCCTTCTGTGGTAGATAATCAGGCCCTTTGCTTTTCTTTGGTGCTTATTGGAATCAGCATTGGCTGCACTTCTACTGCATTCCAACATTCTTCAATCTATCAATACTTTTCACAAAGGTTTCAAAGTAACTTGATAATGACCCCACCCTGGCCTATTACAGTTGCACAAGGTGCAATCATGGTTGTATTAATTCATTCAGACCTATAGAACAGACCATTATTTCTTGTTGTTAAACCCTCTCCTCAAATCAACACCTTTGTCCGAGGTGAAACAAAACACACCTTTAACCCCCTCCCCCCCCCCCCCCCACCAGAGAAATGAGGTAGGAAAAATTCACGGGGTGATTTTTGACCTTCTGCTTGGCGCAAGAACAGAAAGCACACCGACACTTCAGAGAGGCGATGACAGGCGGTGCAAGTTTATAGTTTGTTAGACCACAGCTGAGAGAGAGAGGACGGCGTGTGAAAGGGAATGGAAAAATGTTGGCAATGTGCATAGTCACACTCAAGCGTGGGCCAGAGCACCTGTCTAGCACTGAAATCTTGGTGGATATATTAAACTGGAAACCCTCACCATAGCACACTATACAGACTGTACATGCATTTAATGAATAGGCATAAAAAGCTGTCAAAATGATAGTTTACACTGAATATGCCTAAATTACTGTTAATGGACTCAAGTGGAGGAGAGAGAAAAGAAGGGTTTTCTCCACATTTCTACGAAAATGGAAGCTGATAAACATGGTTTTACAGCAAAGTAATCACTGCTTTACTGTATGTTTAATGGCCAATAGATTTTATATATATTTTAATGTATATCTGGCTCTAAAGCTTAACTACACTACCCATTTGTACAAATTCCATCCAGGGTATATATATTTTCATTTTCCAAGCACACTTCACAAGAGTCTCTCTTTGTTGGAGCATTACCTATTGTATCTTCATTTCTAGGAGTGGCCAGGAAGTGAACCGGGAGATGGATGGACAACAGGAGAGAGCGTGAAGAGATAAGGGAGACGTCCTCATACGAGTGAAGAGAGAGTGAGTGGGGAGGGAGGCTGGAGAGGGGGTGGGGGCGGTTTGGAGGTGCAGATACTCACAGCGATGCTGTGCCCGAAGCCAGAACCAGGCTGGGGGCTGGCGGCACTGATGTAGTTGCCCACGGCAGAATCCTGGCTAGCTGGACCGTACAGGTCGGCCACCGGACCGGGGCTGTTGGCGCCTGGGAAGGCTCCGGGCCGGGCCGGGTTGGTGCCTGCCATTGAGGAGGGGGGAGGGAGAGCGGAGGGAGGGAGGAGGGCGCCAGAATTGAGATGAGCGGTGTGACTACTCAGCACTGCTGTGCAGAGATAACAGCTGAGCATGAGGCTGGCATGCACATAGTACCACAGACAGACAGACCCTCACCCAAAGTAAGTAGAATCTCAGGAATTATTTTTAGATAAATTAAATTGGGACTAGTGTAGCTATGACCTTACTGACTTACAAACATCTAAACTTTTAGGCTCAGAGTATTTTAGTTGTGTCTTTTGTAAAGCACTGTAATTCACGGCCATTCACTTAAAGACAAATGCCAGGGATGCACTGATTCATTTATTTGGTATTTGGAGTGTGTCCCTTGGTACATTATGCACTGTGTGCTGCTGACAGATTCTGCAAGTCATTTTCGATGCTTACGCACTTCAGCTAGTTTCATGGCACACTCGGAAGATTCTCACATTCCATGAAAACTAACAGACGAAAGGTAAGATACGGAGGGCTGTTTGTCTCAGCAGCTTAAGAGATCAGAGATGCACTTCAGGAGCATGTAGAAACAGTGGGAGCTTTTTCTTCTTCTTTTCTATGAGTCACCTCTCAGCTGTCTATCCCACGTCTTCTCATTTTTTTCCATGAAATAGGCATAGAAAAAAAAGACTTGCCAGTTCATGGATCCTACTCAGAAATTGCATGGGGGATTTGGGCACAACACCCCCTATCTAATCAACACCTGTCACGGGAAGACCCCCCCCACACCCACCTACCCATCCGCACCCACCCACCTATCCAGCCCCCTAAACTCTCCATCCCTTCTTGTCCATCTGCCGGCCCCATCTCCCTCTCTTTTAAATATATGATGGTGATTATCTTCTCCTTAGTGCCAGGAGTATTGGTGCCTGGCTGCTGCCTGACAGGCAGGAAATTACACAGGGTGTTCTGGGTAATGTGTGCTAAAAGACTGCATCATTGAGTCACATTTCCATCGCCACCACCGGGTGCATGAGCCAGCCCCTTGGCGGAGAAGAGCTGATATTAAAGAGTCGAGGAGATGAGAGAAAGGGCTGCATTAAACAGCATGCTGGGAGACGGTGTGTGTGTGTGTATGTGAGTGAGTTACAGGAAAATGGTTTGTGTGTGTGTGTGTGTGTGACTGAGTGATTGTGTGACTGAGTGAGAACGAGAGTTTGCGTGTGTGTGTGTGTTCATTACGTGTACACAACAATCATCGTCTGAGAGCCTAACTAAATGACCTTGCCAGTGTACTTGGGAGACAGGAAAGCTTTGGCTATAATCAGACAGACTCCCTCACTCTTTTTTAAGTAGAACACGTCTGGTCGAAATCCCACACCAATAAGGCTAGCAATTAAGAAATGAGAGGCTAAGAAAGGAAAAGCAGTGGGGTAGAAGAGACAGACTGAGGACTGAGAAAGTGAAAGAAAGAGGGCAAGATAAAGAGAGAAAGAGAGGCACAAAAAGACAGAAAGATGGAGAGAAAGAGACATAACAAAAGGGAGAAAAAGAGCGAGCGAGCAAGCGAGAGAAACCCTGGGGTTATCGGAAATTACTCTAATTGTTCCTCTTTGCTGGTACCAGGTCTACCCTCACAGCTCCGGACGACCCCGACCGCTCTGGTGTGCAGAGAGATGAATTTAAATAAATAAAAACAAAGAAGCATATGTTAAATGGAAAGAATCCCGGAGAAAGCTCCGGGCCCGCGCCAGTGGAGGCAGGCTCATCCCCCTTCACCGAGGGCAACACGGTGACACATTAATAAGAGAATATTAAATCACTCCTCCTTTGCCGCCAGAAGCCTTTAGTCGGGCCTCGGATGCTCATTGAAAGCAAAGTCTCTTAATGCGCTGGGTCTGAAGACTCAAGAGATTGGGGTGCAGGCGGTAGGGCACTGAATGCCGGCCAAACAGACACAAAGACCAGGCCAAGCTCACCCCTCAACAAGTGTACAATGTAATCGGCGGGGCTAGTGCCGCTCCTTCCGGGGTGAAACATCCCTCTCATGGGGATACCCGCATGAATCCTGATTGAGGGCATCGTGTAGAGTTGGTGCAGTATCAAGCTTCCAAACTGGCCATGCTGAAGAGAAGCTAACACACCTAATGCTGATGCTACGTCAAGATCAATTAAAAAACACCAGTGATGTACCACTGACTTATTGATTGACTGACCCACTTTCATCCAGCCCACAGAACATACAAGCACAGGAAATTACAACCTTCTTTTTCAGGTACTTCAGATTACTTTGTCACTGAGTAACTAAAACACTTAACCCCCCCCCCCCCCACACACACACACACACACACACACACACACACACACACACACACACACACACACACACACAGATCCACTAATTCCTTCAGACTGCAGCTGATGATTAAATATAAATATAAACAGAAACTTACAGTGCCCCTCACTGAGAGGTAGGAAATTCAATACCTTTAAAATTCCAGGCTAAACCTCAGTGTAATTGCATGTAATATTTCAGAATATACAGTGCTGCTTGGCATCCAGTTTCGTCGCCTGACTGCCCACACTGTTTCTAGCATCCTGATGCTAGCAAGTTTTGGGCAATTACTGTCTTGCTTTCTGTTTTTACAGCAGGCTCTATGTCTTCTAATTAGCTGAGCTGCATACCCTCCCCTCTCCTTTTAAAGTTAAACAAGGATTTATGGTTCTTAAAGCCCAGTGTGTACATGCAGGTGTGTATCTTTGTCACCCATTATAAGAGCTAAACATGACTGTAGTTCATATAACAAGACCTGTGTGGTTAAAAACTACTGTGATTTCAAATGAAGGTCAACATCTCTACTGTGCTCCCATTTAATCACTTAAGATGGAATAGGCCTATTAGAAGTGTGTGTGTGTGTGTTTGCAAGTGTGCTTCATCAATTAGCATAATAGCTCAATTCCCCAATTGTTATTTTAGTTCTAAAACAACATCATTGTATGATTAAATCTCATCCAACCAGAGCTTGATGGTACACTAGGGCTCATGCAGATTGTCTGTGCACAAAAAAGTTAACATAGGTTCACAACATCAAAAATAAGAAAAGGATGCAAAAATTGAAGAAAAAAAATGGATATCAGAAAATGAGTGGAACAAGTGATATTGACTTGGTAATGTCCTACATACTACACTGAGGACTTGCTTGTCAATGACAAACAAGATACCTATACAGGTCTAATAAATAATGAATAAATACTACTCGTTTCACCATGCATGTGGTGTGATCTCTAAAATTGACTCATGTTTTCAGTATACACCATGTTAAATCAATACGAGTATGTCCCAAAAATTTCCTGCATAGTATGTAGTACATGTGAATTTATGTCAAATGTAACATGCCCTGACATATGAGAGCACACTGATATATGTACTGTATATATGTCCAAAACATCCAGGCCAAGTCAAAAATCTAATACCCAAAGCAGTGCTATAAAAAGCATGCATTGCATTCCAGGCAACAACCCAGACCCCCTCTACCCTCCCCATCACCCCCTCTCCCCTCCCCATCACCCCCTCTTTCCTCCCCATCACCCCGTCTCCCCTCCCCATCACCCCCTCCTTCCTCCCCATCACCCCCTCTCCCCTCCCCATCACCCCCTCCTTCCTCCCCATCACCCCCTCTCCCCTCCCCATCACCCCCTCTCCCCTCCCCATCACCCACTCTCCCCTCCCCATTGCTACCTCTGTCTGTCAAACCCTACTCCCCCAACTCTCCCCCCACCCCCCTTTCTTCTCCGCATCTCTCGATGGCCTCTTGATGATATACACAGGGAGCATTTTGATGAATGGGATCCCTGATTGGCAAGGAACAGTGTAGGAGGAGGAGGAGGAGGAGGAGGAAGACGGGGGGTACACACCTGGGCTCTTAAAGGGGTCCGGGCTGTGCAGGTGCTGGAGGGGAGAGGTGCAGGCCGAGCTGGCGTGCTCGCTGTGCAGCATCTGAGCAGCCTGGGGGGGCCCCAGGGAACCATAGTCCGCAAGGGAGTAGGGGGGTCCCCGCACGTCGCCACCGGCCGCAGAATAGAACCCGTAATCGGGGAACCCTGAGAGATAGGGGGAAGGGGGGGGGGGGGGGTGGGGGGGAAGGGGGGGGGGGGGAGCGAAGGGAGGGAGGGGTAGGGGGGACGGGGACTCCATCATTGTGGATAAAGTTTCATACAAACGTCAATTATTTTTGGTTGCTGTGTTACTTCTTGAGCAGTATTGTGGTGTGGTGGCTGGGGGACAAAGCAAATAAAGCATGACTACTGTAGAACAGATCAACCTCACCCCCTCTCCAGCAGGCCCCTAATCAGGACTTGGTCAAGGTAACACATTAACTGAAGGCTTCATAGGGCAGTATCTGCTCCCACCCCTCTTTCTTCCAGAGACTAAAGGCTAAACTCTCACACAAAAAAGAAGAAGAAAGAAAGAAAGAAAGAAAGAAAAAAGGTGCAATTATGTGGCAAACTGACTACAATACCAGACTTCAATATAAGACAATATCTTCTCACACAAAGGATGTCTGTGCTGCCTTGGGACACCTGAAAAGTCACCCTAAAGAAGGTTCTACCTTACAGTACATGTGTGTGCCTTAATGTGCATCCCTCCTGTATGTACAGTTTGGTACATATTGGGAGTGTGTACACTCCCAGTATAGTGTGTACACAAAGTTTATTTTCAAAAATAAACTTTACTACTAAAAGATGCGTGGGTGTGCATCAGATTCTGCTTTCACCTTAACTCAATAATATCCTTAAATATTTCAGAAATAAACACAGATAACTGCATCTAATATACAATCAAATAAAAGACACCTCAGGGTGAAAAATACGTGAAAGAGATTTTCCTAAAATAAGGTGGGGGATCAATAATTCATGTCTGGCTTCTTGCTCATAAATCAATGAGATTAGACCAGAAGCTCCTCATTAATTAGAATTTTGACACAGGGAACATTTGGAGATGTACCCAGTTGATGAGGGAGGGGCACAAGGCTTATAACGCTATAGGAGCTTGGATTTATCATGTAATTTAACACAAATGTATGGCAATCACACCGTTTTTATGTTAAGTTTATTTTTACCATATGCAAGAACAGGACATTTACATTTACATTTTTGGTCCTGCTTCTCTCAAACCTAAGATGACTTTGTTTGTTGAAAAAAATTATGGAAACTAAATGTGTTTAACCAAGTTATGGCAACCATTAGATTAAAGAGCTGTCCTGAAACCGTTTATCAGACAGAGGAAGGCTTCAATATAAACCTTGCCAAAACACCCACACTGGTTGTCAACATATTGACAGGAAGATGTAGACAATATGTCTGAGAAGCTAGGTTAAACCTCAACCCTGTCTTTCGAACCAATTACCCTACCTCTTAATTAGCTCCACAGGAAGAGAGGGGAGAGGGAACCATAACCATCATCCCTTTCCAATCTACGTGGGAGACCATTCGATCCGACCCCGTAATGACCTCTATCAGCAGCTCCAAAATGTCAGCTGTGGGGACGTTTCTGCCTCTCACACGTCTCTCTCTGTGCTTACGAGTGTTAGCTCATTAAGTAGGTGTTGTTTTCGCACCTCAGTGCTCTTCTCTCCACCTGTGAACGTGTGCTTGTCCAGTGAGTCTAACCTCTGGCCTCAATCATTTTCAACAGTCAAGGCAGAAGTAGGGAACAATAATGACAGGGAGTTTTAATAAAAATTATAATTTCTAAAATGGCTTGTAAAAAGGGAGAAATGGGGGGGGGGGGGGGGGAACACTAATGAATGGATGGGAGGGATGGTGACAGGGTGGATGGATGGAAGAACAGATGAATGGATGGGAGGGATGGTGACAGGGTGGATGGATGGAAGAACAGATGAATGGATGGGAGGGATGGTGACAGGGTGGATGGATGGAAGAACAGATGAATGGATGGGAGGGATGGTGACAGGGTGGATGGATGGAAGAACAGATGAATGGATGGGAGGGATGGTGACAGGGTGGATGGATGGAAGAACAGATGAATGGATGGTGGATCCATGGATGGACACATTGATAAATACTGTAGGTATCTAAATAGAATGTATTATTGTGTGGTCTACTCTATAGTAACTTTAAGCCTTTTGATATTTTGGCTTTGTGAGAAAATAAGTGCATCTACATCTTTCCTCTTTACCTACCTGAGGGGAATGTCAAAATGTTCCCATATCTTTATCAAACTGACAGAAAGAGAGACAGAGATCAGAAAATCAGTCGAACAGGACTTGCAAAAGCAAAAGATGCACACGCTTCATGTGCAGACGACACTTGTAGCTTCAAAGATTCAATGAGGCAACATGAGAGAGAGAGAGAGAGAGAGAGTGAAAGAGAGGCAGAGGGGAGAGAAGAAAAGACAGAGAGAGGTTGAGGTTGCACACGGGCTCTTCTGTCTTCAGCACCTCTTTAGAAAACAGGGGGTTGCCCAATTGAGCAGTGCATCTTTAATCACTTAAGGTGGGAGACAATAAACACACACATACACACACACGCACACACACATGCACACACACACTTAGGGTTTAATCCAGTTTTGATGTGCACGCTAATAGCTGGCTGTCCTTGAGGTTCAAAGAGATTTCTGAGCTCCCCTCTAATTAGGCCGAGACAGGCGTCCTGTTCGGTTCCCTCTCATCTTCCTAATTAGATCTTTAACAACAAACAAATGAAGACCTTTAGAGGCGCGTGCCACCCTCTCCTCCATTAGTTACAACAGTAGATAGGGAGGGGGAGCTCTCCCTGGTCCCCTTTTTCTCTCTGCCTCCCACATGAGCACACACACACACACACATACACACACAGGTAGTTGACGTACACAATAACACACACACTACTCTGCCTTACCCAACCATGTAAAATGAGTCTTTGGGCTCGCCCGCCACTGTGAAGGTCTTTCAGACCCTACAGATCACGTCTAATGATACCACGACTAAAAAAACGACATACAGAATGACAGACCAATTTGAAAAGAAGAAAAATACCATTTACAGACTACAGAGACCTCCGCTCAGCCATCTGGAAGAATAGAGGGGCCCTTGATTATCGTGGCGAGCTAATTTTATGAGCAAAGCAAATTGAGAGTGTGCAGGTGAAAAATTTGGAAGCTGAATTAAAACAACGCTAATCAATGCTGGCTACAGTACATCAAAGTTGCCATGGCAATGGGTGGCCGGTCGGATTCTCCAACAAGGGGTCGTCGTGTCCTCTGCATGTCAATAAGGAAACCTTGTGAGTGTGTGATCAAGTCGTTTATTGCCATTTGTAATTCCAGTACAGGAACAGGTTCATTGGAATGTGTAGGTACTATAGGCTGCTGAGAATCTTAGCAGCCTATCCAAATCTCTAATAAATCATCTAAACCTGCAAAAATAATAACCTAACCTATGTGAGTTAATATTCTTATTGTGTGTGTTTGAAACTAAATGTGTGTTGGTTGAGGATGTGCTTTGTTTGGTTAATCATTCTTGAGAAGCGCTCGTGAGAATCTACAACTATGATCGTGTGATTGATGAACATGATTGATCATGTTAAGCAGAGAACACTGAAAACACTGTCTTTTGTAATATGACAGAAACAAATCCAGCGCTCCACACTGGCCCAGATGCACCCACACACAGGATGAACACACACAGACCAACACGTCCACAGAAGACTCCTCCACGTTGTGTCCAGAGGGCCTCATTACATCACGGTTTGTCCCCAAAGATCCCCAACGCATTCCATGACGGAGCGCATATTCAGCGCCTCAGTCTGACGCCGGCATGGCCTGACAGATGCATGGGGGAGAGAAACATCTGCCTGCCCCACTCCCCCACCCACCCCCCACCCACTCCCCCACCCACTCCCCCACCCAGCCCCCACCCCCCAGGGTGGCAACATGGCACAGCTGACACCCGGCGTGTGTTCCAAAGAAGAGAGAGAAAGAGGGGGGGGGGGGGGGCACACATAAACCAGCAGCAAAGAGGTTCACTGTTATGAAAATCAGCTCAATGCATCTGTAAAGTGTCAAACGGGACTGTTTCAAATGTCAAGAACCAATACAATGCACTACTGCATGAACCCTTCCAATACTCAAATCAGCACCTAAGATTACATTTGAAGTTCTGTGTCTCTATTCAGACGGATTATGGAATTGTCTTCTAACTAGAACTACAGCATACTGTGCATCTGTCCCTCCCTTCCCACAACCAATTGCAACTTGCTGCACAGTGACATCACCTCTGCCCAAAAAAGGAGCTGCAGTACAAAACAAATACCCTTTTCTGTGTCCTAAATAATGATTAGGAAATAATCGTTAATCATAGCGACCACAACTGCATGCCCCCTCTCCTACACCACCTCCCCAACACACACACCTCTTTAATTAGGAGGTAATTACTCATCTGAAAAACAAATGAGTGGCTCTTGGTTGCCAAGGCAACGGTGTAGGTAGGCGCGGTGGAGTGGATCCTTCCCAAGTTTATCACTTATGCTGATAATCACTCCCATTTCCCAGCATGCAATGTGGAGACAGAGGCTCATGACGCTTATCCTTGTGAAACTTATCACACTGTAAAGGTAACATTTAAAATGATAGATTTGGGCCAGGTAAAATTGGAAGCCATGCCTTTTTGGTTACGCGTCATCTTCGATTAAAGCACTCCTTTGGAGAAGTGTGGGCAGAAGCAGCCTTTTAAGATGGCAGTGAACACGGCCAAATCGGTCGTCTGAATATATCTAATGGAGGGGAAACTGCTTAACACCTGTCCTGTCAGCTAAATTACTCACACAATTTGTCTGTTGATGTAAGCAAAAACACCTAAAAACGTATTTAAAAAATTGGACGAGCTGAAAAGTGGACAGGAGAAATGGCACCAACTTTAGAAATAACATTTGACACAATAATATGTCTGGGGCAACACTGTCAAAGTTCGTGGGTCCATCTGGGGTGAGTGTGTGTGTACGTGTTTGAAAAACACACAAAAAAACTGTTGATCCCGCAAAGGGGCCTTGCCATCTCGCATAGATAAGGACATACATAGGACACGTACCTACATTATTCATGAGTAACATACAACTCAACTTCTAAGTGCACACGCTGACACACATATGGTATTCCCTCTAACACCACCCTCTCTTCTTTCCTCCAAACATGCACTGCATTCAAATCAGAGTGCACAGCATTCACAGTACATTCACGCTTTACAAAAATGTGTCTATATGCTTGTCAAATATGCTTTGAAATTAGCTTTGGATTTTCAACATCTGCAATTAGCTTCATTTCCGTGGAATGGAACTTTGAAAGAATGGAGATGTTCCTTTCTCTTCTGCCCGTGGTGGCTTTCAATTTTCAGCTCAAAGGGTCTTTTTCTAGCTGAATAGGTGACTAATTAACAAAAGACGACATCTTTTCAACCGCAGCGATGGCAGTTCATAAATAATCTATAGATAATAGAGCCTAATTTTGAGCTCAGATAGGCTGGGATAATGACATCTAATGGATGATGTATATCCTGGATCTCACAAGGAGTACAGCCATCACTCTACTTTCACCCCTCGACGGTGCTCTTGCTCATCACTCATCACTCATCACACACACACACACACACACACACACACCCCCCCACACACACACACACACACACACACACACACAGCTGTCCCTCTATCATATTATGTCAAGAAAACAAACACCCAGAGAATCGAGGTGGACAGGGGCTCACAAATGAGTGAGCGGACTGATGGTGAGAGGGGAGCGCACACACAGACACACATCTGTATATCTGTCTTCATCACAGTGAGAGACAGGCCTCTGTAAATGAGGCGAAATATTTCCAGACCCTCCATAAGAAATTGGGTGAGGTTGGTGAAAGGCAGGGTGGCCTAGTTTGAGTCAACAGCCTTGTCTCTTGACTGAATGCTTGGCTGTTTTTGCTGTTCATCATAATAGTCGGGATGAGTTAGAAGAGAGAGGAGCCTAGACAACATTATTTCATCAACTGGATTTAGCACATTATTTAGCAGATGTACAATTAGAACTAACGTAATGGCCATGCTCTCCAACATTCATTGTCCAGCTTTTGAAATACTGTAGATAAGCAGGGGAATATACTATTTTTCTCCCAGGATAATAAGCTGGAGTTTGGGACAGAAAAAAGGAGAACGTAAGACAAAAAGTGGAAAAGGTTAAAGGAGAAAAACTACTAAAGGGGCAACATGACAAACCAGTGTCCACTCAACTGTCCTCAAACTCCCCCTCACTTGTCTTGCACAGACTTCCATATCAGGTAAGATAAAGATGTGTGAATTCACACTGACAGAGAGAGAGAGAGAGAGAGAGAGAGAGAGAGACAGAGAGACAGAGACAGAGACAGAGAGAGAGAGAGAGAGAGAGAGAGAGAGAGAGAGAGAGAGAGAGAGAGAGAGAGAGAGAGAGAGAGAGAGAGAGAAAAGTTAGCAGCACTGAGTTCACTTGCTCAGTTCGTTCTGATAGTGTGAATTCACACTGACAGAGAGAGAGAGAGAGAGAGAGATAGAGAGAGAGAGAGAGACAGAGAGAGAGACAGAGAGAGAGAGAGAGATAGAGAGAGAGAGAGAGAGAGAGAGAGAGAGAGAGAGAGAGAGAGAGAGAGAGAGAAAAGTTAGCAGCACTGAGTTCACTTGCTCAGTTCGTTCTGATAGCAGCTGAATAGAAATCATGTCCTGCCAGGCCAGGAGTGCCACACTGCTTTAGAATGGCACTGCCAATCAGGCCAATCACCATCTCTGTTCTTGCCAGGTCCTAAAAACACAGGAGTCCATCCAGAACAGATTTGGAATGAAAAACACTGCTGAGTCCTTTACATATGCTAAGGCTAAACTGCTATAGATTACTAGATGCAAAAAAAGGTAGCAGCTGGTTGGTTAAAGTATGCTTTGACTTAGCTGGTACATGTACAGAACACTCCATATGTCTTTGTTCAAGGACTCGTGCGCATCGATGATTTGTGGTAACGATGCCAGCATCTACTATACGACTATGTTCATCACTAACATGGTTCATCACTAACAGGACCGCAGCTGCAGGTGGCATGCAGACAAGCCAGGCCTCCAGTCACGTGTGCACTGTAGGAGTCGACAGCAGCAACACCCTGAACCTTATACGGACACTGACAGAACCATGTACTCCTTCTGGACGGAAATAAATATGGTAAAATAATGCACCAAAGAGCGAGGAACTGAAATGAGCGCGGGTGAAAAGGTATTAGGGATTAAGACAAGACAGTGGGAGAGAGAGAGTGGAGGAGAGAATGGACAGTAGAGTTTTGACAGGAGGGGGTCAGAGTCTGAGGCAGCAGGGCTGGGGTGGGATACGGCTGTTTGGGGGGTGGGACCAACCTTCCAGCAGACAGAGTGCGCCAAGAGGACTGGAGTGAGAGCGAAGAGGAAGAGGAGGGAGAGAAGGAGGAGGGAGCTTCAGGTGGGGGACACCCAGTCATGGCCACAGGCTCTCTGTGGGGCCAACCCCCCACGTCAGACACACACACACAAAAAAACCTGGTCACATTCTCCCTAGTCACCACCACATACAGTACAAGTTCTACTAACAGCACAATACACCTCATATTCCAGAGGTGGACCTTAAAGCATTTTTCTGGTGATATAATGGTGAAATGCGTAAATATGCACATGTATATGGACATCTCACAGCTGTCTGCATGGTTTGGTTGCCCTTGATCTGCCAGGACTAAAGGACTATAGTGACAGCATGAAAGATATGTAGAATTCCTGCAAGAATGAGCTTCACTAATCTAGGACAATGTGGGCAGGTTGGAGGTAGACATGGAGTTGGAAGAGAGACTGTGTGGTGTGTGTGGAATTGGCGGAGAAAGTAGTGGTGGTGGTGGGCCAGAGGCTGAATAGACTATGATGTTGCTAAAGCATTTGAGCAACTTATTAATTGCTATGAAAGAGGCAATTTTTCACGGGTAGTAATTGGAGTTAGCATTGTGACTATTTGTTCCTGCTAGATACCAGTACTATGCTCTACCTCGCCCCCCCCCCCCCCCCAAACACACACACCCTTTGTTACATTTGTATGTGACTCAATGCCAATACGACTCATGAATGATTCACTAAATTGAATGTAGCTGTAATGAATCATGTCCCTCTCGAGTTGTGTATTATGTGAAATCATCTTCATTGTATTTTTGCAGTGAGACTTAAATCAATGCTCGGATACCATTCTCTCTGGAACTTCTTGATCTGCCAAAAATGTTTTAGCATTGATCGCTTCAGATGTCTGACTCGGTGATAAAAAAAATATAATAAAAATAAATGATTAGCATTTAAGTGCACTGTCATCCAGGCTTAAGACAGAGCAGAGTGAGTGTCAAGATAACTTGGTGTCTAAGATATGAATACAGCTACTGCTGTTCTAAGTTCTCCAATCAGATCATAAAGCTAAGGGGCCTAGTAGGGAAATAACTACCTTGACACCGCCCTACCCAAAGACCTGATAATGCCTATGAAGCACGATGCATGTTTAAATACAGCACACAAAGAAACAGTGTATTATACAATTATGCAATTATACAATTTTATACGTATAAGGACTATGTCTTGAAAGAATGGTAAAAGCAAACAAATTCTGACATAAGAAATGGTCAACACCCATCTTATGGACTTATACTGTAGCATCTGCATCCTCCGTGATATCTCCAATCAGACAGAACACATTATGATCTTCAGAGCAAAGGATATGAAAAAATCATGCGACAGCCTGCTGAGTGCCAGATGAAGTTTCAGAGAAAGGTCAAGTCTAAATGTCAGCTCTCCAGTCCGGCCTGCCATTCTAATCTGCAGGGAAGATCCACTGACAGTGAATCATTCCGGAGACAGAGGAATGTGTTGTTCAAGTCACGTGACCAATGAAAGAGACTCGTTGCCATGAAATGTTGTGGCCGGTTTGAAGTGAATGCCTACTCCCTTATGCACAAGGACTGGAAAAGGTCATAGAGGTCAGTTTGTGACTGTCCCATTCCCTAAACCTTCTGAGGCTCGAAGCAACCTGCTCCTGACCCTGACATGCATGGCCATGGTTGCCCTTGACTAAAGCCAAATTGGTCTACCTCGTTCATTCAGCACCCCTTATTGTGTCCTACACCTTCATCCTCTACCACTCTGGATAAGAGCTTTCCCCTGTAGCATAGGAGATATCTCAGCTGATGGTATTACTTTGATTTGATTTCTCTCATCTAGCCTCGAGAGACAAAGCATGTCTGCTCACAAGGGAGGGGAAAAACAAGGAACCTCAGATAGACTTTTGGTCATGGCGCTGCTATCGATTGGACAGGCTTGGTTTTTCCACAGATGCCACTTTCTAAATCAGCCATTTCTGTGAGACTGTGCCAGTCGGGCTTCGGCTGTGTGTGTGTACTCACCGTGTCTGTGTTTGTATGTATGTGTTTGTCGAGTGTTTGTCTGTGTGTGTTGATGTGTGTGAGTGTGGCAGACCAGGAAGTGAGAACATCCAATCCCTGACAGTCAGAGTGCAGACTGCGTCACACCACTAACCGGAGGGAGGGGGAGGGGTTCTGACAGCCAATTAGGCGAGGCGATCATTTTACCCTCCGAGCCAAAATGTTTCCTGTCAATTTCAGGCTGGCTGCTTGTTTTTCTCCCCCTTGTTTATTTAGCTATATATGGTTGTGGACAAAGTCAGAGTGATTGATTAAGCTATCTGACCACCCGATCAATATGAGGTCAAGGATTCATGGGAAAAAGTAAAAGAGAAAACAAATCTAAGTAGGACTCTGGGATGAATGTGCTCATAGAGCTTGACTTACCAGACCACACCCGAGAAATGCGCCTAACTCTTTTGCACAGTGTAATTAAACTCAATTTAAATGTGTTAAATTGATGTCAACAGCTTATGATGTTAATGGTTAATAACTGAAGGGACAATTGGAATGACATGGTCTTAATCCTAGTTAAAGGTCTAGAAACGTGCGTCGGGATGTCTGTACTAACGCTTGAGAAATTATAATTAGCGGCAAACCTGGATGAACTGCTACGTTTAATTACACTCATGTTATTGTACTCACATGTAACTGTAATTGAGATTTGTCTGATGTGGCTCCCAAATGCCAGTTTTGAGATGGATCTATAATTTTGATCCTACTGGGTAAGACATGTGCATCCAGGATTTGGTCGTATTCCTTTGTCCTTGTCTAGTGGCATCGTTACAGAAGAGGTACGGAAGCTATTGGTGGAACCACAAACGAGTAAAGAGAGATGGGGGAGAACCTCATCCACCTCCTCTTCTCTCTTGCAGTGCCGCCCGTGTGTGCGAGGTGAGTGTGTGACAGAGCAGAGAGGCGGCTGGTGAAAACAGCATGGAGAGAGCGCCAGCCACACAGGATACCGACAGAGCGCTTACCTGCGTTCTGAGAGTATGCCATGTAGCCGCGTCTTCCACGGGCCCCCCTACCTGAGCCACGCGCCGCCGCCACCGCCGCCGCCACTGGTCCATACGCCGTCGCTGGGAAGCCTGGGAGGAGAGACGGGGCAGCTGCGTCAGAGAGGGCGGCACCAGTGGGCCCGCCGCAACGGAGTGATGTCACTGGCGAGTGGGTCACCACCAAATGAAGCCATAGAACAGCCCTTTTTTTCCTGCACACTGTTTCAATAGTGTGTGTGTGTGTGTGTGTGTCTGGGTGTGTGCGTTGGTCATCTCTGAACTTTGAGTTTTTTGTCAAGAAAAACAAAAGCCCTCCACGTTGGGGTACAGTCAACTTGAAAAACACGTGATGGCTGACATGGACATTTGTAACACGCTTGCACCCTTTGGACACCACTGAAGTCACTTATCTTGCCAGCTCCAAGCGGCTTGCCTCGTGAAAGACGAGGCAGGAAAGAATGAGGGAGGCGGAAGAGGAAGAAGTCGTAAAAGCAGGGAGAGCGAAGCAGGCTGGCGATTGCCGAGGTTTATGCTTTGGAACTCTATCAATCAGGGGGCTAATTTGGTCTCCGGGCGGCGTAAACGGCCCGTCTAGTCCCGCTTGACTGTGGGGCCCAGGGCGCAGGGATTATTTGTGTGCGAGGGGTTAAGCAGACGGTGAACAGGCTCGGACAGAGCCACCACCCATTCTCTTCAGCACTTCCACTTTTTTATCGCCTTTTATGGTGTTTTTATGTGACTGCAAGTCTGGAATTTATCGTTTCAATTGGAGAGCCCCCGTATTAGCCCAACCAGTAGCATACGGTGGGCAGAGGGGAATGTAGACGAAGAACTGGGGCTGTTTGTGTGCTTGTGTGAGCATGTGTGTGAGTCTGTGCAAGGTGTTGCCAGTGAGTGTGTGAGATCTTGGAAGAACACTGGCATTATGCGCCCACGGTGCTTTAAAGACAGGTGGGAGTTCTGTTGCTGAAGGACAACAACGGCAAGTTATATTGGCAATATAATCAGACTGCTCTCTCTTTTCTCTCTACTCTCTGCCAAGTATTTAACACTATATTAGAGTAGATTCAGAGCTTTCAAAAGAAACCATTACACTATTTACACTCAGTTAAACATGATATTAGATGTATTTTCTCTTAAGATATACTCTGGATATGTTCTCAGCTATTTAGTTCCAACTGTACTGGGCACCATGTTTATATCTAATATGCTGTTAAGTACATGTTTGCCAGAAATATGCAAACCTTATCACCACAGTATTGATTAAGATGAAAATATTATGGACGTATTAAGGATCCAACTTGTCAAAATTTGAGTTCAGACATTGGGAATTAAATATAATCATTAAGGAAAGTGTGTGTGCGTGTGTGTGCACGTGTGTGTGTGTGTGGGGGGGGGGAAGGGGTAAGGGCAATAAAAGGTGTTGCACACGGAGGACTCAAGTCATTATTATGATATAAATATAATGACAGAGCTAATTAAAACACACGTTTGGGCGGAGGCGGCGGCGGGGCTATTGGAGATTGAAGGGGCCTGACAGACAATGGAGCAGTGACACGGGCAGATGCTGGCACTCAGACAGGACGGACGGCGTGTAATTACTGCCGTCTCCCGTCTCTTCAGTATTAAACAAAGGCCTCCCGTCCATGGGCACTGCTTCCACTGGGAGAGAGCCCTTAATAATCTCTCATTTTGGTGCTCCATAACGTAATCAACACTTCGGCGACATGGTGAAGGACAAGATTGGGAGGGGAGGACAAGTCTGAACACAGATCCAAGTCTGGTATGTTCGTTTGTTTGTTCTTCATAAGACACTACTCAGACAGACAGTCAAGACAATAATAGGTGAGTCTTCTAACCCCAAAGGCTCTTCTGTCTTATTCCACAAGGGGCAGTTCAATCCAAACAGGAAGGGTCACAGGAAGGAAGGAGGATGGGAGTGCACCACAGGAAAGAGAGAAAGGGGGAGAGGAGGGAGTGAGTGAGTGAAAAGGGGCGGGTGGGAAATGATGCGTATAAGTGTGGAGCGAGAGAGAAGAGAGTGACAGAGAGGACTACAAGGGAGAGAAAGAGACAGGAATATGAGAGAGAGAGAGAGAGAGCGGGGGGGGGGGGTATAAGTGAGTCTGAATTGCATGTCCAGCGGGGCTGTGTTAACAGGTCACAAGGGTTAAGGCGGACGCACAGTGCTTTCCGAAAATGATGTTGTTACCCCACCCAGCAGGAACACAGTGTGGTGCAAGGTGCATGCTGGGAAGAGACACACTGGTCGGAGATACACTGGGAGGGCAATGACGAACAGATGAACGACTGGGAGCACCTTCTCTCTCCTTCCTTCGGCCTCTACTTCCCTGCCAACTGTTTAACCCAATCACAAACTGTTCCATTTGCATGGGATTCAAAGAAACCTCAATTTACACCTGAATGTGTTAACTTCACCCTGTTGACACAAGGACCCAGACTGTCACCAAAAAAATGACACGTACTGTTGACTAATGGTGCAATTTCTAAAATCCTCAGTTTTTGGGAGCCACCTTGTTTCTCCTTGAGCCCCTGTATTCACACCCAGTGTCACCATCCGCACACGCTGCTAGTGGCTTAGCCTGAGCGAAGTTCCTGAGTGGTTTTATGAAAAGTACAGGATCAGGCAAGGTGAATGATAGTATGCATCTCTGGCTTATTGTTGTCCAAAGAACAGGCCTCAATGCTGGCTCTTCCACCCTAGAGAGGGAGCCTCTGAGACCACTTAAATCTATTTCACGGGGCTTTTATGACCGGGAAAATGAAGCTAATATTTAGCTTTTTTGAGCCTTTTTTGAGCCGAGTAGCGATGTGAGTGTTTTTTTTTGGGCAGCTCAGGATCCCAACAGGGACTGGGACACAGAAGGTCAGGATGTAGTTATGTGTGTGTGTGAGGGCTGTGTGTGTGTGAGGGCTGTGTGTGTGTGAGGTGTGTGTGTGTGAGGGCTGTGTGTGTGTGAGGGGTGTGTGTGTGTGAGGGCTGTGTGTGTGTGAGGGCTGTGTGTGTGTGAGGGCTGTGTGTGTGTGAGGTGTGTGTGTGTGAGGGGTGTGTGTGTGTGAGGGCTGTGTGTGTGTGAGGGCTGTGTGTGTGTGAGGGCTGTGTGTGTGTGAGGGCTGTGTGTGTGTGAGGGCTGTGTGTGTGTGAGGGCTGTGTGTGTGTGAGGGCTGTGTGTGTGTGAGGGCTGTGTGTGTGTGTGAGGGCTGTGTGTGTGTGAGGGCTGTGTGTGTGTGAGGGGTGTGTGTGTGTGAGGGCTGTGTGTGTGTGAGGGCTGTGTGTGTGTGAGGGCTGTGTGTGTGTGAGGGCTGTGTGTGTGTGAGGGGTGTGTGTGTGTGAGGGCTGTGTGTGTGTGAGGGCTGTGTGTGTGTGAGGGCTGTGTGTGTGTGAGGGCTGTGTGTGTGTGAGGGCTGTGTGTGTGTGAGGGGTGTGTGTGTGTGAGGGCTGTGTGTGTGTGAGGGCTGTGTGTGTGTGAGGGCTGTGTGTGTGTGAGGGCTGTGTGTGTGTGTGGGGTGTGTGTGTGTGAGGGGTGTGTGTGTGTGTGGGGTGTGTGTGTGTGAGGGCTGTGTGTGTGTGAGGGCTGTGTGTGTGTGAGGGCTGTGTGTGTGTGAGGGCTGTGTGTGTGTGAGGGGTGTGTGTGTGTGTGAGGGGTGTGTGTGTGTGAGGGCTGTGTGTGTGTGAGGGCTGTGTGTGTGTGAGGGGTGTGTGTGTGTGTGAAGTGTGTGTGTGTGTGCTTTTGAGATGAGGAAAGGACACCTACGGAGGATGGGACCAGGCTGTGATGCAGCCCTCTGCACTGGCATCCTTGATTTGACATAGTGCCGTGTAGAATATTGCAGTCATTTGCAGCAGGATGATGAAACTTACTGATGGATGTCCGTGATTTTAGACATTTGTTTTGTGTATTCTGGTCACAAGTGCACATGTACAAGAGTGTGCACATCACAGCAGATAAGATTTCCGAAATACTATTTTAGGGTGAGGGGGTTTCTGCTTATGATGCAGTGCCAAACTCCCCCCCCCCCCCCTTCTCTTAATTTCATCCATTCATCATCATTATTGCCCCCCCCTTCCCCATTTATACAGCCAACATCCTCACCTCTAATGACCTATGGCTTTCACAATCTCTCCCTCTTGGTATATGTTGATCCTTTTGTAAATATGGGACATACAGCATGTTTGCAAAACAAACTATTGATGGATTGATAGCATTTCACAAACATAAAAAAAGAAATCGGTTGCTGGTGACAATTTCTAAAAGGGAGTTTGACAGATTGTAGTAAACATGAGGAGCGAGAGTTGTATTCCTCCTGTCTAGAGGGGGTTCCCTTGTAGCATACTGTACAAGTCAGGTTTGTCACCAAGGCAGGCATTTTTGAAGCTTACAAGAAGATTTGAGGTGGAGGCAAAAAAAAACGATGGTTGGCTCGTGAAAAATGAGCAATGAAAATGGAAAAGCAAAAGAAAAGGAGAGAGGGGGAGAGAGGGGGGGGGGGCGAATGGGGAGAGAGCGGGGGGGAGCAAGAGAAGAATGGATATCTGAAAAGAGTGCAATCTCCATTGCCATTTATTCACGGTGCAGTGGAATGCACGGTGAGTCATTCTTCGAAAGGGAAAAAAAAGTCCTTGACGGGTGCTGCGCCGAGCGCTCGCTCAAAGACGAGACTCAGAGGGAAAGACTGGAGGCACTGAGCATGTGCAAAGAGAAGGCTGTGGGGAAGGGGGGGGTTGGGGGGTTCAGGCCTCCCACTACTCACGACAACACCATTCACCCCCAATTCGCCCACCACCTCACACCATTGTCTAATGAGAAACCTGATATGAGAGGAAAAAAGCAGGAGGGGACAGAAAAAAAATCGGGTGTCGAAAACGTTATTCGGCTCAATGAGATGTGAAATGTCGCCGGGTAAGGGAAGTGTGAACTGCAGATACGAAGCATGAAAATGTGTGCTTAGCCACTGAATAGACTGTCACTGTATGTATAGTTCAATATAACACCCCAGATAAAGACTGTCTACACTGTGCCAAGAACACTGAGAGCAAAAATACACTTAAAGGGAGATTGGTGAGAGTGAGTGAGATAGGCAAAAGCTTAGCTTCACAGTTATGATTTCCCCAAAGCTTAATATATCATTTATTATGTTGGTGCCGAGAGGGCCCTTCGTCTGCTCAAATGGCTTACTTATCCTCAGCTCCTATTAACAGTGGGCCTGAGCTGGAGAGTAAATAGCCTCCACTGATAAAAAGTCTTGTGTGTATGTGTGTGCGCCTCGACTGCAAAGTTATCTTGGTTTCCCACAATTGCACTCACAGCAATTTGTGATGATTTGGGACAGATAGGAGAGGAGGGGCGGAGGGGTAGGGGGGGGCACCCACAACAAAGCATTATAGCCATACGCAAAAAGGCTTTTTTTTAAGGCATTAGGCCGTGGAAGGACACAATTGGCACATCCATCCATCTATCCATCCTCCCATCTATCCATCTAACCATCCATCCCTCCCACTTGGGAGCAGTCCTACCAGTACACTAGTGTCCACTAGAGCGAAACACAAGAGGCTCTTCTCCTCTCACGCCAGCCCGGCTTTCAGAACCTGGCAATGCTGCCGGCTGTCTCTCTCCAGGTGATGACCGGGCCTTTTTGAAACTAATGGGAAAATAATACAGGTCGGTGAGACAGACATGGGGAGCCTGTTTGCAACTGAACCCAGAGCACCCAGCGGGGGGGGGGGGGGGGGGGGGGGGGGGGGGGCCGGGGGGGAGATGAGATGGGGGGTCCGCCTGCGCTTGGGCTCTATTCTCCACTCCAGCCAAATGATGTAACAGCTCACAGACAACAATGCCTCGAAGGCCCTGCAAAAAAAAAAAAAACAGCTAGTGTACAGTAATAGACCCTTCTCTGCTATGGCACACCACTTATGTGACAGCAGAGTGACCCTAGACGAGTAGCGTTTGACAGCCTCCGCTTGTAATGGTTTTGCTCATCAATACTGAAGAGCCCGGGCCTGGGTCCAGGCGTGCGGGGGCGGGCCAAGGCGAATGGCGCTCCCCAAAAAACTGGAAGTCAGACCAAGGTTGTGGCAGTCCCACTTGGTGGCGGCGGGCGCCCTACCATGGGATACTAACAGCGTCTGAGATGGTCGTGGAGGAGGGCCGGAATGTCGTCCAGCTCCCTCGGCGTCCATCTCCAGTCGTGCCTCATTGATGGCACATCCAGAACAGAACAGCCCGCACTCTCTCACACACAAGGCAAGAAGCCACGGTGCAACATGCAATTAGAGGGCTGGGTGGGTCGCTGGGGCGACAGGATGACACCTGGGGGGTGCTGGGAGGCGTTCCGCTGTGCCGGCCTCACAATGAGGGCAATTACCAGCTAGCAGGGCGAGACCTGGGAGCTATGTCGGAGGGGGGGTGGGGGGGGGGGGGGGGAGTGGTGGTGGGGGGTTGAGGGGGGAGGCGATCTCTCTCCAACACTTTCTCTACCTCTCGTTCACTCTATCTCTCTCTTTGAACGCTTCACCCCTCTTTTTCCTTTCTTCCGTTTCTTCCTTCCTCTCCAACCCCTCTTCTCCATGTCACCATACAGCCGTCATTTCTCGTCCAAGTGGCGTCTCGTCCTTGGTAAACCCTAACGACAGAAGGTGCGGCCGTGTGTGTGGACTCGTGTGGGACTCTTCAAGGGAGAAGGAGCAGCAAGGTTGTCAGGAGAGGCAGGGAGACAACGCCTCGATCAGATCAGCCAGAGGGACAGACAGACAGACAGATCCAGCATACCAGGTCAAAAACAGAGAGAAAAAAAAAAAGAGAAAGGCAGAAAAAATGCTCCCAGAGTTTTCTGCCTTCTGGAATGGTGCCAAAATGGCGTCTGTTTACAATAGAGCTCCTGTTGGTAATAACCCTCCAGAAGGCAATAGGCCACATGGTTGTGGGGCTGTTTAGGGCTATGCCTGTGAAGAGCGGAATTCTTGGTAGAGGTATTAATGTCCATTTCCATATGCTGGCTTTGCGTGAGTGAGTGCAAATGCATGTGTGTGTTTGTGTGTGTGTGTGTTAGTGTGATTGACAGCAGCATCAATCTCAGTGAGCTGACCCCTACAGTGACCTGAGGACAGGCCCACTCAATAAACACACATCACATGCTTAATCCACACACACACACGCAACTGTGTACAATGACCTCCAAATGAGCCAAAGGCCTGCTTTAAAGTGTGTGACTGTGTAAGCCTCTAACATGTTCAAGTCATTTGGCCTCTGCACTCCTACTGGGTTAATAAGCAGGCTTTTCAATTAGAGGTGATTTTCACCCACTGTTCGTGGATGAGATGAAACAGCTGCCTGTGCTCTCTCACTCTCTCTCTCTCTTTCAATCTCCCTCTCTCTTTTTCTCCCTCTCCTTCTCCTTATCCCTCCATTCAAAACCTTCATCAAGACAGCAACCAACTGGCTGTCTTCACCTCCCTCTCCTTTCTTCATGATGTTTTCCCTTTTCCATTCTCTACCAGCTCTGTCCATTTCCCTGTCCCAATCCCAATACCCACATGCATTTGCACACACTCCTGCAAACCAAGCATATGGAAATGGACATTCATACCACTATTAAGAATCACGGTTTTTCTCTCTGTCTCCCTGTCTTCGCCCCCCCCCGCCCTCTTACTGACTACGGGGGGGTCGGAGAGCAAGGTAGAGATGCAGGTGTGACGTCAGGAAGGCTTTCAGTTCAGATGCTGATTGGTTAAACAGAAGTCTGAGGGGTGTTTTACACACTCCTTATGGCAGACATGACATCACGCTCTCTTTGGAAATGAGACAGCCAGTGGTGGAAAGACAGAATGGGAGAGAGAAAGAGAGCGATGATTTCTTCAGCTCCTCTCTCGAACCGCCCAACCCCAGTGTGTTTGTGTCCGTATGAGTGTGTTTATCTGTCTGGCTACCGGCGTGTATTTGTGTGCCCTTCTGCTTGTCTGCCAGTTTACGTGTGTGTGTGTGTGTGTGTATGTGTGAGAGAGAGAAAGAGTGTGTGTGTGTGTGTCTGTGTGTGTGAGAGAGTATGCCTTTGTGCTGGGGGGGAACATCCATCGCCCTCTTTTCCTGTTTGCATAACTGATTAGGGCCTAATCAAAAGTGAAACATCAATTCCAGGCAACCCCTTCAAAAAGGAGCCAGGTGAGGTAGGCTGTGGTGAGGGAGGCTGTGGGGAGGAGCGCATGCCTCAGCCCAGCCCCTGGCGCTGCTGTCTCTCGCAGGGCGCCCCGGCGCTCCCAGGCTGTGACCTTGGCGCTCCGCGTTCCAGACGCGGCCACCCTTCAGCTCTCATCAGTGTGCGCTGCGTTGCGACGCTAAAAAACCCGGTGTGAAGAAAACAAGGAGACAATTGGCTCGCTTCTTAGGGGAGGGAGGGATGGAGAAGAGGGGTGGGAGGGAGGGGGGGGGACTAGATGCACGCCGTTGGACAGGCAATGTGTGACTCAAGCGCTTCCTCTTTGGGAAGCAGCCTCCAGGAGAGGGGGGAGCAGCCTCCAGGAGAGAGGGGAGCAGCCTCCAGGCGAGGGGGGAGCAGCCTCCAGGAGAGGGGGGAGCAGCCTCCAGGAGAGAGGGGAGCAGCCTCCAGGAGAGAGGGGAGCAGCCTCCAGGAGAGGGGGGAGCAGCCTCCAGGAGAGGGGGGAGCAGCCTCCAGGAGAGAGGGGAGCAGCCTCCAGGAGAGGGGGGAGCAGCCTCCAGGAGAGGGGGAGCAGCCTCCAGGAGAGGGGGGAGCAGCCTCCAGGAGAGAGGGGAGCAGCCTCCAGGAGAGGGGGGAGCAGCCTCCAGGAGAGAGGGGAGCAGCCTCCAGGAGAGAGGGGAGCAGCCTCCAGGAGAGGGGGGAGCAGCCTCCAGGAGAGGGGGGAGCAGCCTCCAGGAGAGAGGGGAGCAGCCTCCAGGAGAGGGGGGAGCAGCCTCCAGGAGAGGGGGGAGCAGCCTCCAGGAGAGAGGGGAGCAGCCTCCAGGAGAGAGGGGAGCAGCCTCAATGAGAGGGGGGAGCAGCCTCCAGGAGAGGGGGAGCAGCCTCCAGGAGAGGGGGGAGCAGCCTCCAGGAGAGAGGGGAGCAGCCTCCAGGAGAGGGGGGAGCAGCCTCCAGGAGAGAGGGGAGCAGCCTCCAGGAGAGAGGGGAGCAGCCTCCAGGAGAGGGGGGAGCAGCCTCCAGGAGAGGGGGGAGCAGCCTCCAGGAGAGAGGGGAGCAGCCTCCAGGAGAGGGGGGAGCAGCCTCCAGGAGAGGGGGGAGCAGCCTCCAGGAGAGGGGGAGCAGCCTCCAGGAGAGGGGGGAGCAGCCTCCAGGAGAGAGGGGAGCAGCCTCCAGGAGAGGGGGGAGCGGCCAGTAGGAATAGTATTAAAAAAGAAACAGCACAAATAACCCAACTGGAGGGCTAAGCTCCATTTGCTGCAGTACGGTTTTGTTGGCGAGGCTGTGTTTCTTGTCCATGTGCTATTCAGAAGACGGTCTAAACAAACCCTCTTCTCTCTCGCACACACGCAAAATGATTGTATTTCTAGATGCGCAATGGCATCCTGAGGCAGCATATCTCATTGCCGTCAGCGGAGAGGAAAACACAAAAGCAAATATAAAGCCAGGCACGCAAACTGTAATCATTGCCTTTTCCCCCCCATGTTGTTATTGTCACCGCGCAGACTGTACCAGAGCTATAATGAGGAGCACATTCAATGATATGGGTCTATAAGAATAGCACAAGAAAGACAATTCAGTGTGAAAATGTGTGAATCGGAGCAACTCCG
Source organism: Hypomesus transpacificus (assembly GCF_021917145.1). NCBI lineage: Eukaryota > Metazoa > Chordata > Actinopteri > Osmeriformes > Osmeridae > Hypomesus > Hypomesus transpacificus. The sequence goes on from NC_061074.1 coordinate 4,355,809, forward strand.
GTAAAAGAAATAGGCACTAAATGACATCAAAATGTCTCAGACATTGGGAGGGTGAGTGGAAAAGGTAGTAAAGACACTCACCGGTGCAAATAACATTTGCACTATGGATACATACTGGCGCGCAAACACACACACACACACACACACACACACACACACACACACACACACACACACACACACACCTCCCCATCAGACCTCCAAATTCAGTCTCCTGTGAGGATTAAGGGCAGTGCTTAAAAAAGAAAAACTAGCTCCTTTTCAACAGTCAATTTTTAACCTCGCGAGCAAGTGAGCTTATGCGAAATCCCCAGACGTGACAAGGAGAGAGGAAGAAAAAGGTTTTTCACCTTACATGTCCACCCGGCAAGGTCACTGAGGCCTTATCTGAAAATCATAGGCAGACAGAACAAGGGCCGGGCCTGTGCCCAGTGCTGAGGCTAGATCATTTTACAGCAAAAGCCAGGGGATTAGAGCAAAGCGCCAAAGTTAACCCCGACCAATCAGCCCCCTTGCTCTTTCTATGTCTTTTTGCTAGTGCCAACATGGGAGGGAGAGGTAGAGGGAGAAGGAGGAAGAGGGAGTATGAGGGAGAAGGAGGAGGAGGAGGGAGAAGGAGGAGGAGGGAGAAGGAGGGAGGAGGGTTGAGAAGGAGGGAGCAGGAGGAAGAGGGAGGAGAAGGAGGGAGGAGGAGGACAAGGGAGAAGGAAGGGGGAGGGATGAGAAGGAGGGAGCAGGAGGAGGAGGGAGGAGAAGGAGGGAGGAGGAGGGTTGAGAAGGAGGGAGCAGGAGGAGGAGGGAGGAGAAGGAGGGAGGAGGAGGGTTGAGAAGGAGGGAGCAGGAGGAGGAGGGAGGAGAAGGAGGGAGGAGGAGAGGGAGGAGGAGAGGGAGGAAAGCCTAAGTAGAAACAGAAGCCTTGTGTTTGTTATGACTCTCACTGTGGGGACTTGATTTCATTTGCTTTTTGAATCCGGGTATGGTGAGAAGAACTAAAAAAACATTCTATATCATCACTGAGAGTCTGGTATTAAAGGATGGATTAGTGGGCCGAACCTGGGGCACTGCGTTTCATCCTCTGCTTAGCATATCCATTCCAACATGACTGAATACAAATATCAAAAGACTGCATGTGACCACTGTTTCTAACAGAGAGTTAGACAGAGAGTTGCGCAGAGAGATTTGGAGCTTTTGCAAAGCCTACCATAGCTGAACCCCAGCTATGTATGTGCATGTATGTGTGTCTCTTAGTGACTGTGTGTGCCCGCTCCATAGTGGGGGGGATTTCCTGGAGAGGAAGCTTGTGTAGAGAGAAAGAGAGATAAAGAGAGAAAAAGAGTGAGACAGACAAAGAGAGACAGACACAGAGAAAGACAAGAGACAGAAAGACAGAGACAGAGAGAGTGTGATGTGTTTTAATCCTTTTTCCCCAGGCTTAGTCACACCATTGGTTTTCACTAGCCCTTGCCAATTTACACCGCTTCATTATTCATTTTCCCGTCATCAACGTATCCATTCGATTTAGTATTATTCTGTGTGAACTCCATGCGTTTGAAGCGATCCTTCAGCGGTGCACAGGGGTACACAGAGGGAACAAGCAGCCACCCAGGGCCTCCTGTGTTCTACTGTTTACTTACGGTACGATGTTAATGACTAATCAAGGCTTAGAGAAACACGCAGTGCCGACGACGCTAACTCAGATATCCATCGGCAGTTCTTTCCTTTGAAGGTGGAGTGGTGTCCATGTGCAGTTACCACCAAAAGGAGATTGTCATTATGATCAACAACCAACACTGGTTCCCAAGCAGGCGTGAGGAGCAGAGGACAGTATGGGCCTGACATGCTACCTCCTCCCACAAAGGCAAGCTGAGTGACGTTGCTGTTCATGTTCAGGACAGTTCCTGACTCTGCAAGCACGCTGCCAACGCTGGCATATTGATGCCAAAAGAAGGTAGGCGCGCGCACGCACGCATCTAACACGTTTAAATAAAGCATGAAATCGCGCCTGAAGAGTGTCTTACCACTGAGTGCTGTTGGCAGCTTCTGGGCTCAACTCTGGCATTTTGCATCGTAAAGGTCTTTATGGGAAGTGAATGGTGAAATAATTGCATAATGTTACCTTATCAAATCACATTTGAAAGGGAGGGAGGGGAAAGAAGGGGGGTGCATCTGTCTCCCCAGCCAGCAGGCTGATAATGGTGTGCCGACGTGCCAGGAAGGGAAACATCCTTCTACTGGAGCCGGCTGGGGTTAGAGTGACATGATCACCCTGGAGCTCCCCCAAGTGTGTGTGTGTGTGTGTGTGTGTGTGAAGGGGGGATGTGAAGGGGAAGTAAGTGTACAAGAGAAAAGGATGGATGGGAGGGGACGTGACTACATCAGATGCGTGTGTGTGTGTGTGTGTGTACACACACGGTAGAGATCGAGCTCACTGTATTTATTTGTCTACCGTTCTGCATGAGTGCATGTGTGGGAATGTTAATGAGGTGAGTGTGGAGATGGGGGTGTGGGGGTTGGAGAAGCTCAGAGGATGTTTGGGAAGCTGCAGGGGGTCCATTAACCCACCCTGGTGGGCGGGCGGAGACCAACACAGCGGGTAACTGGATGGGACTTACCGGGGAACTGGTAGCTGTAGCTGGGGGCGAAGCCGGTGTATCCTCGGCCGTACGTTGCAACGATGTTGGGGTAACCTTGGAGATGAGAGGAGGAAATGGAGAGTCGTGTTAACCATGTTAGGTTCCTGAAAGACATACACACAAACACACTGTCTCTCACAGTATGAGCTGCTAGGAAATCAGTAGGGTCCTTCCGGCCATGCTGTCCTAGACCACACACACACACACACCCCCAGACATCCTCTTGTAAAGAGGTAGGACAAGTGAGCGTGTCTTTCACACACACCCACACACGAGTGTCATTGATCGATAGCCTTTCTTTTATGGCGCGGGCTAATCGATCATGAAGGACACCACGGTGAGCAAGACAATGAGTGGATGAGATTTGGGTCCAGGACATCGGGGATTATAACAGTGTCTTTCACTGGCTGGCTAATGCCAGTCCGCTAATACCTGCACAGATACAGCACAGGAAACAATAATGGGTTGGGTGGAGGCGGGTACGATGAAGCGATAGCTTAAAGTCAGTCCAAAGTGGCGAAAAAGACACTGAGTCTGCTGTTTGGGATTTAACTTGGCAATCTGTTTAGGTTTGACTTTCCTTTTTTTGTTTTCTTCTGCAGCTGTTGCTATCTTTGCTGATGCAGAAAATTTTAATGACAATAGTTCACAAGTGTTCCTTAGCTCTCTTTCCAGTCTGGTAGTACACACCGGCTATGTTACTACTGATCGCGAGTGTTGGCGTGTGTACATGTGATCCCCCCCCCCAAAAAAACTCCCGTATCAGCAGTGTTTGTCATGTTACATCCGTTCAAGTGTGTCCTGGTCACGGTGGAGGATTAGAGGGGAGTGCAGGATTGGGATGGGACCCAACACACACGCTGGACTTGTGTGGCTGCCAGACTGGAGGCTTGAGCAGTGTGGCAGGATGAGATGTGCTGGTTGTTCGAAATTCTGCCCTACTGGCCCCCTGCTGCAAAACAGCAACAGGAGACTGTTAAAACATTCTGGGCTGTGTGTATGTGTGTGCGTTTGTTTGTGAGAGAGTGTGTGTGTGTGGGTGTGTCTGTGGAGCATATGCACGACAGGCAGAAATGAAAGCCTTTTAAAGGAAGGAAAACTGTTTGGGGGGAAATGTAGGTTACCACGTTATTTGTGTGAATGACACGCTCCATTGCTGACTCTCACAGTAAGAAAGTCAGATAAACCATTCCTACAGAGAAGATGAGTTTGGGTGACCCTGTTTCCTACATTTCTTATTGTCCAGACGCTAAGCTCAAGTAATTGTCAAAACTACCACGATGACAGTCTGACACATATATAATACCTTACATTGTGTGGTTGATGTTTGGTGGGAGGAAGGGGAACATTGTGGTTTGTTATTCACAAACCTAGTATTTAGACACCATTAGGGAAGCTATGCAATTAAAAGAATGCCCAATGTCTGGTCATGTGGTCACATGTACAAGAGATTCACTACAGCATAACTACTCATGTCTAGATCAGAGGTGGATATCGTGTCAAGCACTTGATCCTTGATAATCCACTGGCTATACAAACCCGCCATGAATGTCCATGAGGCTTGTTGAGTTCTTAAACCAACACACTCGCTTCTTAAAGCAACATAAGGAGAGAGCTCTTTTCATCTGGCCAGTCAGAGTGAGTCGTCTCTCTTCTACCTGTGACACGGTGCTGCATGCTTTCTGAGGCATGACGGAGGCCAGTTCTCTCCCCCTCTATCAATCTCTCTCCCCCTCTCCCCCTCTCCCCCTCTCCCCCTCTCCCCCTCTCCTCCCTCTCTCTCCCTCCCTCCCTCCCTCCCTCCCTCCCTCCCTCCCTCCCTCCCTCCCTCCCTCCCTCCCTCCCTCCCTCCCTCCCTCCCTCCCTCCCTCCCCTGTGTACTTTTCTTCTTAAAGAGGAGCAAATGCCAAGCTTGGAAGCTAAATATACATGACACAGGGCTTTTCCTGTGACATTTAGTTAAAGGGGGCTTGGCCGTGGGACTGTGTGCTTGCATGTGTGTGAATAGGAGAGTGTGCTGGAGCCCTATTGACAGTGGGGGGATGGGTTAGAGTGTGAGTGTGTGTGTGGGATGGGAGGGGGGCAGGGGGGAGTAGAACACAGTGGCATGCCAGCAGCTCCAGGGTACAGGGATAGTGGTGGTGTTGGGAGGGAGGGACAACACAGCCCTCAGGTCTCCACTCCACTTCCTCAGCCATCAGCCACCTACTGTCTGTGTGAGTGGTACACACACAGACACACTGACATTCAGCAGACACACACGCACACACGCACATACACGCATACACGCTCACATGCCCTCTGTCACATCCTACTGTCTCTTACAGATGAACAAAAACACACAAGCCATTATCTCTTACTCAGCTTTGGCTGTGTCGGAACAGTGTGCTGCTTGGAAATGACACAGACGTCTGGATCTATACACACACACACAGAGACATAACGTGCATTATTAAATGCACACAGGCACACATACGCACATGTAGCCACACATCGATTCCACAGTCATCGGATCAAGTATATCGTGGCAGCGAACAAAGGCCCAGGTTGAAAGAGAAGAGTCTCTGAAACCTTTTTCCAGGTGGCTGGGCAAGCTCCGTACGTGAGAGTGGAGCCGAGGCTGAAGTGAAAGGCACATCATCACAGCTGCGACTGTGTGTATGTGTGTGTGTGTGTGTGTGTGTGTGTGTGTGTGTGTGTGTGTGTGTGTGTGTAGGGGTTAGTACGTGTGAGTGGTTTTATGAATGTCGGTGTGCGAGTCTCCTTGTGTTGTGTACCTTGGAGTAGGTTGATGTGTCGCTCTGTGGGATGCGCGTGCGTCGCTGTGCCAGCGGTCGTGTGTGCGGAACACATTTGTGTGTGTGTGTGTATTTCCCGTCTTGCTTCCTTCCTGACCTGACCATGTGAGAGCATCATGGCTGTGCTCCCTCGCGCTGTCTGAGAGGAACGCAGACAGAACAGAGGGCTCCTCCACGACAAGCTCGGCATATGTGGATGGGAATACCTCACCCTGAGTGTGCACACTTCTGTGACGTGTGCGTATGTGTGCGGGTCCCGTTATGGCGCTTGTTTTCCCCCCCAGCTCCCCCCCTCCCTCCCTCTGCCATCCCCTTCAAGTCGTCTCACAGAGCATCTTTGTAAATAAAGTCTGTCACTTTATCTGGCCCCAACCAGCTCCATCCTTGATCCCCCCCCCTCGACGCACAGATTAATATGCATGCTAATGCACCTTTTTTATTGCTCAACAGTTCAGATTCACTTTTAAATCAATTACCCATCTGTTAAAGCTATGAGGGGTGTAAGGGGGGTGGGGGTGGGGGGGTATTGGGGTCTTAAATGCGTATTAATTTCAGCAAACATACATGCGGCTCGCTAACACAATAAAGATAAATGGCTCGATTAGGTGCCGTAAACAAAGCGAAGTGCACAAGGGGCCTTTTAATGAGATTCGGGCATGTAAGGAATTACCATTGCCTAAATAATGTGTTGTAGATGTTTTTTTTTTTTTTCTATGCAAATTGACAAACGTTTCGCCATTGACTTTCATTTAGATAAGGGGCCTCTCCCTTCACCGCCATGTCGCCAGAGTGTCTCGCTCTCTCCTGCGGAACATCCTCCCTCTCTCTCTCCCTCCTCCTCAGACTCCTCCCCACGCTGGGCCCACGTTCTGCTTGCTTAACATCAGCGTCACTATGGAGATAACCCTTCCGGTGTGTTCTTAGAAAACGTAGGCACTTCAGGTATAACAAGACTGTGCTGTTCCATTCAGTCGTATGCACTGTAAATAATCCTCCCCCTAAAATTCACATCCTATACCTGTTGAGCGTCTGTTGACAGAGCACTTACTGTAATGTCACCACATATTTGCTGTTGCATGTACAACAGAACAAGACACCTCTCCCAGAAAGGCCAAACAGACCATATGGAGAACACACATCTTGGCGTATCTTACTGAAAGGACACGCACTGTCTAACCCTCGCTTCCCCTCCTTCACTACAATCCTGGTGTTACACCCGGATCATATTATTCAGGATTATGGAAGCCCGACAAAAGATAGAATGCATTTCGAACTTAACATTACTTCAATTTTCCTGCCCATTTATTTGTGTAATGCCTAGCTCCTGCTTCGCTGGACTGGGGGGTAGGATCAAGTGAAAATGGAAATATGTGTGTTTATCGTTGTGTCTACCTGTGTGTGTGTGTGTGTGTGTGCATCTTAGATTATTAATAGCACTTTTCATATAAACCACCCCCGTAAGCGCACTTAATCAAGTCAAATTATGGGTAGGCTGGTCCGACCTATATGGGTGCTTCCATTAGCTGTGTTACGGATTCAGCGCCGCGGCATCAAACGATTTATTTGCTTCAGTTACTTTCGGCAGACGATCAATCTCACAGTAATTATCTCTTGTCAGTAAAGCAAGGGGCTGACGCGTCGACTGCAGGGAGGGAGAAATCGGAGTGCCTTCCTCGAATCCTAGCTTCTTGTCAAATTAAACTTGGGAGAAATCTGTGGGGGTGGGGAAATGAGAGGGTCTGTTTCCATGTGTGCGCATGCAGTCTGTCCGTGGGTACGGGGGAGCGCTGCGTTAACTCTGGTGTATTCCTGCTAATGTGTGAGTGTGGAGGGGTCCACTGTGTGAGGGTGGAGGGGTCCACTGTGTGAGGGTGGAGGGGTCCACTGTGTGAGTGTGGAGGGGTCCACTGTGTGAGTGTGGAGGGGTCCTCTGTGTGAGGGTGGAGGGGTCCACTGTGTGAGGGTGGAGGGGTCCACTGTGTGAGGGTGGAGGGGTCCACTGTGTGAGTGTGGAGGGGTCCACTGTGTGAGTGTGGAGGGGTCCACTGTGTGAGTGTGGAGGGGTCCACTGTGTGAGGGTGGAGGGGTCCACTGTGTGAGTGTGGAGGGGTCCTCTGTGTGAGTGTGGAGGGGTCCACTGTGTGAGTGTGGAGGGGTCCATTGTGTGAGTGTGGAGGGGTCCACTGTGTGTGTGTGGAGGGGTCCTCTGTGTGAGGGTGGAGGGTTCCACTGTGTGAGGGTGGAGGGTTCCACTGTGTGAGGGTAGAGGGGTCCACTGTGTGAGTGTGGAGGGGTCCATTGTGTGAGTGTGGAGGGGTCCACTGTGTGAGTGTGGAGGGGTCCATTGTGTGAGTGTGGAGGGGTCCACTGTGTGAGTGTGGAGGGGTCCATTGTGTGAGTGTGGAGGGGTCCACTGTGTGAGTGCGGAGGGGTCCACTGTGTGAGTGCGGAGGGGTCCACTGTGTGAGTGTGGAGGGGTCCACTGGGGAGTCATTTCACTTTACCCCCCCCCCCCCTGAACACCCCACCTATTATTCACTCATGCACGTTTGGCAGTCGGTCCCGTCAGTGGTGTTTTGCGTGCAGAGCTACTGATTTCCCTTGCTGTCATGTCAGACTCTGTGTGTGTGTGTGTGGGGGGGGGGGGGGGGTGTTTGTGTGTGTGTGTGTGTGTGTGTGTGTGTATGTGTACGTGGGTGGCGGAGTCAGTGTGACAGGAAAATGACAAGGTTTGGGATATGCAGTGATTAGCTGCTGTCACTCTAAGCAATGTGCAGCAGATTTGCATATATGCAGATGATTGTCTCTCTACATTTGAAAATGAGGTCACAGCCTTGTGGTCCCTATATGCAGAAGATGTCATTATGTTATGGTCTCTAAATGAAACCCCCCATCCCTAAATGTGGATGATGTCATAGTCCTTATATGCAGAGTATGTTATAGTCTCACTATCTAAGATTCCAAAGTGTCATGGTGTCTAAATGCATATGATGTCATTGTCTCTTCCCATAGGCTATTTATGCCAACGAGGTCATTGTCTTCGGGGTTACAGACAGAGGTCACAGTCCCTTTTTGCAGATGATGTCAGCATCACTTATACCGATGATGTCAGAGTCATTGCACATAGCCCAGCGTGTGTTTGCCTTCTCCTCCATATGTGTACTGTGAGTTACTTTCAGCCAGGCAAGGAGCTGGTGAAGCCAGGGGAAGCGGAGAAACGTGTATCCCCCTTCACGTTCAGTGTTTAGCCTCGCCAAACAGAGCAAAGTGACGAGGGGATTCAAAGGAATACACAGCTAGAGGCCGCAAACGGCACCAGGGCACAGATCGCCCTGACCGGGATTCCAACCATTGTGGATGGACATGTTGTGACGCAGCAGCGGTGGTGTGACCCTGTGGGCAGGTACTTACTCAGCATGCCCATGCCCAGCATGAAGGCGTCCATGGTGTAGGGCAGGCCCCTGGCGCGGCCTCGCGTGCCCGGAGGGAACATCACCTCCTTGGGCTGGGCTTTCTTGCATTCTACCTGCATGGGCAGAGAAGAAGAGACAAAGTCATTAGCTATGTGTATATCCCAGAGAGCAGCTTTAATGCGACTCTGTTTAATAGGTACCTGATCCACCCCAAACAGGCCTGGTAAATGAGTGCATGTTTGACGTATACTGGATAGGCTGAATGTGTGGTGCCGGCGGGATTTGAACCTGCGGTCGTGGTCTGGATTTGTATTGTCCTTGATAAAGATACCGTAAGGTGGGTAAGGTACAATATAGAAGGATGGGTCTAGAGGGTCTGGTCTCATTTTGGGAGGCATGTGAGGCCTGACCGCACGTCGTACAAGGGGGCTATCTGGTCGGCCCCATCCGACCCAACGGCGTCTCTCAACTTGAGATAACAGGAAGAGCATAAATGGGGTCTCATTGACCCCCCCCCCCCCCCCCCCAGCAGATGAAAGGTGTCCCCTGTTTTTCCTCGCTAGTTGTTTTATGTCTGTCTGCTCGGTGAGACGAGCAAGGGTCTGTGTCTCCAGGCAATGCCCTGCCAAATGTTCTCATCTCTCTTACCGTCTCGCTGCTCTCGCCTGGTTCTCATCACCCAACCGCAACCACCCCAGGGTGCTATTACACCCCCCCCCCCCCCCCCCCTCAAGCTGCTCCATCCGTTCACACCCTCCTTCACCAACTTCCACCAGAAGTTACCCCAGCCCCACTGCTTCAATTTCAGTGGCGTGCACCCAATAGAGAAAAAAAACACACACACTGTCTTTCTCCCTCTTTCCTTTTCATGCAGTCATGTGACTTACAACCCCCCCTCCCTCCCTGTTTGACTCCTGTTTCTCTTTATCAGCTGGGGATATCGAAACAAGACAGATTTGTCCGGGACAGCACCAAGGCCATCTTGGTAAGGTCAGGAGCTTTGTTTCAATGAACATGCCAATATCATCATTTAGATTCAATCAATACATCAGGGAAACAAAAAACGAAACGATGGTTAAGGCCATTCTACCCTTCAAATGCTCTCTTTAATTAAACACAATGGCCAGGATCTTAACTAGAAGTGCAGGGCGGTGTGTGTGCGTGTGTGGGGGCGGGGGAGGTGCTCCAATATTCCCCATCAGCCAAGTGGAGGAGATGGGGGGCGAGGTGTGGGGGGAGGGGTCTTTTTCCCCCTGGCTAATGGGCGTGGGGAGCCGGCCGCGGTCAGAGGCAGTCATCAGTAGTGGAGGCGGAGGAGCGGAGCGAGCACCGCTCTCCACCGCCAATACTTAACTAATTATCCAGACGGCTTAGGTTCCCGCGCTGATGAGGTCCTTCACATCCTAATGAAAATATGAAGAGGGCTCCGGTATTAATGGGGTGGTGCCGTGAAGAGCTGGCTGGCTGGCTGTGAGAATGACTGGCAGGCTGGCTGTGGGAATGGCTGATTGGCTGTGGGAATAACTGACTGACCGGCTAGCTTTGCTGGCTGACTAATTGGATGGAAGAGGGACTGACTCACTTGACGACTGCTTGCAAGTTGTTTAACTGGCTGACAGGTGGACTGACTGACTGATTGACTGACTGTCTGTCTGTCTGTCTGTCTGTCTGTCTGTCTGTCTGTCTGTCTGTCTGTCTGTCTGTCTGTCTGTCTTATCAAGGCAGTACAGTGGAGACACTGGCACAAGAGAAAACTGAAGACGAACAAGGGGGGGGGGGTGTTAAAAAATGTGTGTGTACTGCTCTGGTGTATGCGTGTGACTTCACGGCTCTGGAGTGTGTGTGTATTGCTCTGCTGTTCGAGAGCATATTTCTCTGTCGGGAGTATAGAGAAAAGATAAACACAGTCAGGCTGAATGATGTAATTATCCTTCATCTCCACCATCTCCATCGTAAACATATGTAAATCAATAGTCTAAAAAATAGGCTAGTTTAAGTACCTTATGTATCTCCAATGGATCCGGCTCTCGGTTCATCCAGTTAAAGTTACAGTGGCTGGTGAAAGAAAGTATTCTTTCCAGCTCAGTTGGCACAGGGAGACAGTGCCACTCAAAGCTAGAAGGCAGGCAGCTGTAGGGGGGGCGGTCATCACCTGGCATAGCGCCCTCTGGGGGCCAGTCTGAGACCCCCAGGTGGTCATAAAGACCAGGACACAGCAGGGTGCCTGCACAGAACCCCCGCTGCTGACCTTTCCCTGCTCAGTGCCCTGATTGGCCACATACAGGTACTGTACACAGATACGCACACTCCAATGTATTAATAGGTCAGAGGAGGAATAACATGTGATCACATTAACCTAAACCTTTAACCAATAACATTAAATTACCCTTAACCATAAGAAGTGTCATCATTTGCAGTGTCATCGAAGTTGGTTAAAATACTGAATGTTCCTTGGCACTTATACTACACTGAAATACTGTTATAACTACACTAAAAGTGTATAACTACATTTGTGGTCCTTGGTTATTTTCTGTAACTACCACTATTATACATACAAATATGCACTGTGTGTGTGTCTGATAAAAGTCTCTGCTAAAATGTAATGTACAAATGTTTAGGGTTCTGTATATATACTGTGAGGTTTCTATAATGGTGTTATTTAACAGCCAAGTTTAACTAAGCTAGGAGACTAGTCTGCAATGGAGAATCATTAAAACATGAGCTGTGACCTTTCACAGATTTAACCCTCTTCCTGCTGCGCAGTGAGAAGCTCCGAAAATGATTTATCATCCGCTAACATGTGAGCAGTGTTATACAGCTCAATTAGGAGACCTTTCACATGTCAACAATTTAAAGTAGAGTCTGTTTATATTAAAAGTCGTTATAAAGTTACGAGGGGAATGTGCTTCCGCTGGTCAGCTGAAGAAAAGAGCTGAGACAACAAGGACGCAGCTAAGAGGTGGCTACTGTTGTTTACTATTGAGGAGGTGACACTGTCCATGCAATTGTGTGTTCACGCAAAAGCATGCATGCACACATGCAGATGCTGACACAGACACTGACACACGTAGTTGTGGACACACACACACACGCACACACACGCACGCGCGCACACACACACACACACACACACACACACACACACACACACACACACACACACACACACACAGTGACAGATTATATCACAGCTCATATTCTCTGAGATCACAAACTCAACATTTACTATTCAAAAATAGAACTTTTAAAAAGTGTCAGAGGTGAAAACTGATAATCAGCACTTTCTTTCTCTCTTTGGACAAGCACAGTCCAGTTAAGAAAAAAAGCCACTTTCACTGCAGTTGGAACGCTTGGAATCAAACCTATTTCCAACCAAATTTGCTTCCTCAAGCACATTTGCTTGGTTTAAGAGAAAGCGTCGCCTCTGACAGGCCAGATAAGGCAGGGAGAGAGTGCCACTGTGCGAGTTGCTCTCCTATGTTTGCATGCGTGTGTGAAAGAGTGTATGTGTGCGTAAGCAAAATAAAGTAAAGCACGTGTGAGTGTGTGTGTGTTTGTGAGTGCGAGATTATGCGTGTTTGTGTGTTTGCGAGGAAAAGTTGCCTCATTCGCTCAGCTTATTCATGTCTGCTGCGCTGTCCCGCCTGCAGCTCTAAAGCTGAGGTGAGAACTGTTGACTGTGTGACTCATCCCTCCTCGCTCTAGTCCCTCCATGCTCACACAGAAAGGAACTTTGTGGCTTTAAGAAACACATGTATTAATTAAAGTTAAAAAGAATATATATACAAATATTATAAAATATATGTATATGTAACTCTACGATGCCCTGAAAACAATAGTCAGGGATGTGTCACCTGAAAAAAACACCAAAACAATTGAATATTTCAAAAATGCTTCTCAGATCAGATCGAGGGGGTGTTAAATAAGACGACCTCGAGGAAGGAGGCATGTTTGGAGTGTTGGAACAGGGCCGAGGAGATGCAGTCTAGGAGACATCTCCTAACAGCAGTCGGGTCGTATTTGATGGCAGAGTGGATCTTATCAAACCTGCGGCCTTGCTTGACTTCCAGTGTCATTGTCCAGCTCAGCAAATTCGGGTTTCAGTTTGAGGAAAGCTTCCTGCCTTTGGTCCTTGACAAAGCAGTTATATATACTGTATAAAGTGATTGGGGTCACTGGAAAAAAGGATGTGAGGTAATGTGTGTCTTACATGTTTGAGACCAGCTTTTTGCCGCTTAACACTTCAATTCAGTCGACTACTTAAATCCAATCTCCTGGTACTTTGCCTTGTCTTTCGACAATACCGTAAACTGCTTAAAGTGCATTTCCATAGCTCAGTGAGCTTACTGTCGGCAGCGCCACAAAATATACATGTTTCTCACTGTGCCTTACAGAACCAAAGAGGACATTTATAAACAAGCACATTGAAAGCCAGTTGGAACAGGTCGGTTTTCAACAATCCTGAGAGGTTTATGAGACTACAACCAGGTTAATTAACAGTGGCTATGAGAAGGGGCTTTCCATACTCGAGAGACACAAACAAGCTGGCTCTCGTCTGCTTACAGCTGGGCCTTCATCTTCCCCTGATGTGCAACACTAAGTCATTATATATGACCCATCCCAGCCGGACCCTCCCCTGCTCACCCAGACCCACCCATATACACACCTACTCACATGCACACACACAGACACACACACACAGACACACATGTATACAGGCACACCTATCTACCACGCCATTGGGAAAAGATTGCCAGCAATCCAACCTGGTGTGATTGTATTTGTGCTTTTTAGATGGAGAGGGGGGCGAGGGGAGGGGAGGAAAAAGAAAGTAAAAGAGAGACCTGCCCGGGGGCACCAGAGCCCTGAGCTTTAACACCCAGGCATAATTCATGGCCACTTGAATTAAATTGCAGGGGAGACATAGGTGGAGGCTTAGTACAGTACATTACTGATACACTTACAGCTATTTCCCCCTGACATAAACATCCATATTTCTCTGACAGAGAGAGGAAGAGAAGGTTAAAAAGAGAGAGAGAAAATAGAGGGAGGGAAAGAGAGGAAGTGAGAGACAGAGAGAGAGGTAGGGAGGGAGGGACAGAGAGCGAGCGAGAGGGAGGGGGAAAGGGCGAGAGATGGGGAGGAGGGAGAGAGAGGGAGAAATGAAATCCCGTCAGATTCTATTTATGCTTCTGAAAGACTACATCTCTATTTTGTTCCTGCCTCTGCTCTTTTCAAGAAGCATGTGCTTGAGAGTGAACGTAAAACAATTTTCTGCGATTGAGTGTGTCCAACATGTGCACGTGTGTGTGTGTTTGTTTGTCAGGTTGTCCGGCTATTCATGAGACCCCGTGGTTCCAGCCAAAGGTTTCTTGTTGGTCTCTTAAGGTTACAAAGTGTGCATCCAAGATCCGCAACAACACACTTTTCCTCCTTTGCCGCTCCATCTTTCCTCTCATCTCTCTCCCTGAATCTCTTCCAGTGACATTATTGCTTTCTTTTGCTTTATGTTGGACATCAACCACTGTTAGGAGGCAGTAAAACCAAGTTTGCTTTTATGATGCCATTTGCCAGCGCTGTTTGCCTGTTTTGTCCGGGTCAATCACAAACAGAAAATTGTCCTCTCCATCTATTCCATGCTCTCTCTCCCTCTGTGTGTCTCTCTCTTTTGTTCTAGATGTTTCTCTCCCTTTGTCTGTTTCTTTTTATGGCAAACTCCTTCCTCTCCCTCACTTCAAAATGTCTAATTTTTAACACCATCTCTCTCTGTCCTGTCTGTTTTGACATGTGTGGTCAGTGATAAAACTTGGCCAATATCCTTCTCTGTGACAACCAATGGAATTACAGTCATCTTTTCAAATATCACAATTCCCTTCCATTACTTAACCTACTCTAAAGAAAGTGACAGACAAATGGTAAACAAACACAGAGACAAATCATATGTCGCATGAGTGCACACACTGACAACCAGAAAGGTACACACACACACACATGTAGTGTCTGAGTAAAGAAGCTGGGTACGTGTACAGTACATAGAGATAGGGGTAAAACCTACTTGAGATGAACCATAACGGGATTCAATTGGTCCATCACCATTGCCAGGTTATATGTCCTACCCTGGTGTACTACATTCATACACATCACAATGCACATTCAGACATACACACAAAAACAAACTCCCAAACACACACCCACCCATGTCCCTAGAGTCAGCTGAGAGTGTGTGGCATTAACAGTTTGGAGAGAGAGGAAAATAAGGATGATTTTCCACCCAACAGCACACACACACAAACACTCTGAGCACCCACTTCCTCCCTCACAGCGGTAGATTATCTGCTGATGATATTGCACAAGCCAGAGTCCCACCGCGGTGCAGACACTAGAAATTGGCCCGCTGACATGCCCGGCACTTACCATACGTGCTAATGGCCCAGCGCCACGGCGGGCTAGCTCGCTAGCTTTAGGGTGGAAGAGGGGGGGTGGACGAGGGGGGGAGGTGGATGGGGGTAAAGCCTGGGGGCAGACGAGGAGAGGCAAGGGAGACTGATGTGGACCCTGTGACTGGATATCAGAATGGACATCTCTCTGCTGGCTGTGAGGGGGGTGGGGAGGGTTAGGATAGGAACCGGGAGACGAGGGGTAAGGGCAACAGTCCAATGATCGTTTGAGTGCATGCTGACGCCAGTGTGTCCTTGAAATCAAATACGAGCTGCAAATGTGTCATGAGATGCAGTGAGCATGACATCAACCTCCAGGGCCTGTGTGTGGTGAGCTGTGGCACAGCACATCAACCCTCCAGGCTGAGGAGACACAGGCTGGAAGAAAGCAGAGCAGGAACGATGACGTTTGCTGGGACCCTGGGTTAAGCCTGAGCCAAACAGACAAGACCTGTGTGAGCCTGCATGTATGTTCGTGGGTGTGGGTGTGGGTGTGTGTGTGTGGGTGGACCCTCTGGGTGTTCCTCCAGGGTCTGAATGGTCCCAGAGGGAGGCTTTATCTTGGGTCTGCATAGAGTGGGTCTTCACTCTGGCTACATGTCTATGAGATGCCCCCGACTATAAATACCCTCTTCCTGAGCAGTAGGGAGGTGCTATATTTAGCCAGCTATATCGAGCAACCCTGGACAAGAAACCTTCCCTGTCTCAGTAGTGTGTGTGTGTGTGTGTGTCTCTGTTTGTGAGTGGGAGAGTCCTCTAATGGATGTTTGGTCAGAGGTTGGTTTGCCCTTTTAAATGCTTCACAGTAGGATCTGTGTGGGTTAGCATTAGCTTAGGATCTAGCTGTGTCTCTATTGCAGGAAAGCAAGAATAAGCAGTCTGCTCATTCTAGGTACTGTTTAGATGCAACCTGATATCAAGATGTATACTGTATTGATGGCTAACTTATTAAACTGCCATTGTTGCTTTGGCAAGCAGTTGAATCAATGAAGCTTTCCTGCAGGCCCATGTCACCTGCACTACTAATACTAAATACTAAACTAATACTGATAACTACTAATACCGCTTGTTACTTGAGGACTCTACATCCCCTTTCAAACTTTGCAGGGCGTAGTGTGTTGGTTGTGTTTCTGTGTCAGCCTGGTGTTTTTTCAGGGTCAAGCCTCTCCAAATGCCAATAGGCTCTCAAAAGAGCTCAGGAGAACTGGAGGACAGAGGATGGCCATGGTCTTCACTCTGTTTAGCTTCAGCCACTTAGCTTTTCCATCTTTAGCCACGATACCTCTCTTGTCGTGTTCTCTCTCTCTCTATCTCACATTATTCCTCACCCTTCATGTATTTTTCTCTCATTCACTTAATCTCTCTTTTTACCATCTCACTTCTGGTCTTTCTCTCTATGACGGAAGAGATGGCACATTGTTGTGTTCGTTCAGATGGTAGCATACAAAAGCCCTCTTAAAAAAACATTCTGATATGTCTTCTGAGAGCAAAGGACACTGCTTGCCACTTCCATTAATATCACGGTTCAACACGTGGAATTGAAGAATCTGGGGAGAGTTCAATGCACTTTAAATTCTGGACAGTTCCGTCGGGCTCTATTGTAGTGGATGACACTCGAACCAGGGTCCAGCATTTTCCGACACCATGTTCGCATCTGAGCCGGGACTGTTTACAATGTCACGGGGACACCGCTGCAAACAGATGTCATCAAATATGGACGGCGGCAATCTGCTGGTGCATAACCATGTCCCGGCTGCTCCTTTGAAGTGGCTGGCGGAGGGAGATGAGTAAACGGCATCGGAAATTAGCGGAGGGTGGAGAGAAGTGGAAGGAATGCAGAATGCCCCCCCACCCCATCCGCTCCACCTCCTCTGGTCCTGCCCTAAGGTTGTTTACTTCTAAGCTGTGAGCCCCTCTCTTCCTCTCTGCTACTACTAGGAGCCGCGTCTTGTCACTTTGTGTGTGTCAGAGAGCTGTACTGGAGGCCAAAGAGAATACTCTCACACTTTCTCATTCGTTTTCCATCCCACTGTCTCTCCTTCTCCCCCCTCCCTTCCCCTGCCCTGCACCCAACACACACAGCGATGCTAACGATGCATGCAATTCCCCTGTAGCCCAATTTAATGTGGGCAGTCGATGAGCGTGGTGTGAGTGTGTGTGTGTGCGTGTGTGTGTGTGGGGGGGGCTCGTATTCCGGGAAAGATCGACGGAAAAACTAAAGGAGTCGCGTCTGGACCTCACTTGCTCCCTGAACAATAAGGGGGTGTGATGCGCTATCATGTGAAAATCGATAGAAGTTGGGGGGACAAGCTTGTACTGTAGAGCTGGAGCTGGGCGCTGCGGGCAGCCCGTAATATGACTTCCCTGTGTGTCTGGGGGGAGTCAGTGTGTGTGTGCATGCGCA
This sequence comes from Hypomesus transpacificus, assembly GCF_021917145.1. NCBI lineage: Eukaryota > Metazoa > Chordata > Actinopteri > Osmeriformes > Osmeridae > Hypomesus > Hypomesus transpacificus. Next base: position 4,373,494 of record NC_061074.1, read on the forward strand.
TGTGTGTGAGGCTAGACTAGGACTGTAGACTATGAGTGATCATAATGGTGAGTCATTGGGCAGGAAGGAAGTCTGACGCCACCCCCATCATCCTGAGTTCATTTTTTCGTTGGATAATGGTGGATTTAAGACATATTTTAAGGTCTTGAAAGGGAGGCTGATAATTAGCTGGTGACTTCACCCGATAGCTGGGACGCCTTGTGTGTATCAGGGTGTGTGTGTGCATGCAAGGGAAAGGGTTGACCCAATGGCATACTCAGGACAAGGATGAGGGGCTGTATATATTCTTGATTTCATTCCGCTCCAGAGCTTTTACACTCGAGCTCGAGCTTTTATGGGGAGTAGCTAAATAAAGGTCATGGGTAGACTTGGATGAGTCATTGTTTTAGCTGTGAAGGAGTAAGAAAGGCAAACTAGATCAGGAGCCAAATGTGGCCAAAGTCACACAAGCTAACGGGCTAGTGCTGCACCCAGGCTGCCCCCTACCCTCGACCCAGCTGGACCTCTGTGTCCTGGGCAATGACTAACAAGGCCACCGCTTTTCCTCCCTCGAACATTGGCTATACCTCCAACTTAAGAAAACAACCCCATCAAATCTAAAACAAAAACAAAACAATGAAAAAGGCCAACTGAGCAGATTTACTGGTGAACTGTGAAGCTGGGGACTATGTAGACTGATCGTTTTTCCCCCCAGTAATATGGCAGGATGTCAAACATGGCTGACCGTTCCAGCCTGATTTGCTGGGTGGTTTTGCGTGGAAATGGGACATGGGACAAAGCTAGGGACCGGCTGCTCTGCCCTCTCTCCCAGTTAGGGCTCACAGACACAATTTCATGGTGAGCGCCTAGTGCACACCACTGACCATCGCATCCCTAAAACCATGCTGTGTGTCTGAGTGTGGGTACTGTGCTGTGTGTACATGTGTGTGTGCCTATTTGTGTGTGTGTGTGTGTCTGTTTGTGCATCCGTTTGCCTGTGTGTGTGTGCCTGTATATGTGTATGTCTGTGTACGCCTGTTTGTGCCTGTGAGTGTGTGTGTGTGAGTGCATGAGTGTATGCGACTGTGTGTGGGGGCAGTGTGGGCAGCGACCCCACCCACCAATGTCGGCACCCACCCTGGTTACCGCTGTGTTAAAAGAGAAAATCTAATATTAATCCGGTCAGCCCCGGCCATTTCCAAAGGCAAGCGCCACTCACCATTTTATTATTGATTTCGTGAAAATGGATCTCGCAGACCTTCTCCACTACTTCCTCCATCTCAAAAGTCACAAAGCCGAAACCTGCAGAGATGACGGAGAAAGTCGAGAGAATAACAGGAAGGAGGGGGGGGAGAGAAGGACAAGAGAAGGGAACAGAAAAAAGAACACAGGTTAGTTTTTACAATAGCACTTTCACACACAGTGTGTTATAAGCAGGTGAAAAAAGGAAATTATAATAGTAGTTGTAAATAATAAATTCCCGGTTCTAGGAAGAATACTTTCTAGTTCTGCTTCAACTAAAGCAAGCTCGCAATAAAGATGACAAACCTCTTTTTATTGGAATAACTATATTTTTGCCGCTCCTTGGGGAAACAAGGGAGCAACAAAAAAACACCTCAAAGCTCATTAAACGAAACTTCATGGGCCTCTGTCAGGCGTGTACATTTCATTATAGATATTATCTGTTCCTTCATTGATATTTCACAAAAAAACGAAACATCTGGGTTTTATTTTACTTTTGTACTATTATTAATACACAGCACATTAGGTACAGCTCACAAAACCTAAGCAGAGGATATAAAAAGCAATAAAAAGCAATAGTGATGATAATGTGCCAAGCCAGTTTTCGCCTTGATTATCTGCAGGTTAAACTGTACGGTGGGAGGGAAAAGCCATTGGAATGCAGACACTTACAGTACTGACACGTTAAGCCATCAACAGACAATCACTGCAAACACACTTCTCATGAATGTGTGAAAACATCTCTATACTTTCACAGGCACATGGCCACACTTGTTAACACATTATCTTTCTATAGCCCACCCGTGTGCACAACCACACGCACAATTTGTATGCTATTCTTGTGGAGACAGACAATACGGTCCCATTCAAAATGTTGTTTTTTCGAACCCCTAAACCATAACCCAAAAACCTAAACCTAGCTCCTAACCTTAACCCTTACTGTAATTCTAACCCTATCACAAAACTAACCTTAACCCTAAACTCCTTAGAAATTGTACTTGAACTTCCCTCTCCCCACAAGAATATCTAAACAAAACCACACACACACACACACACATACACAAACAAGCACATACACACATTCTCACTGGCACTAAGGCCTCAGACCCCCCTTCACTAATCAGTACATTCTGTAGACCAACATGGGGTGAGCAGCATTAAGCAGAAGGAGGAGGATGAGGAAGAGGAAGAAGAGGAGGGGGAGGACAAATGAGGAAAAAGGAAAAGCAAGAGGAGGAAGGAGAAGAGGAGGAGCTGATATTTGGGCTGGGCCTGGACGAGGCTTACGCTGTTAGGAGACTGGGAGATAAGCTGCCAGGGGTCAGAGGGTCAACAGGGTTTGACAGAGAGCCAGGGGCGTCCGGAGAGCCCCGGCACCCCCTGCACCACCCCACTCCCTCCTTCGCCACACGCCGGCAGATAACACCAGATAAGGAGACGGGAGGGCCAGATAAGAGGGGCCAAGATAAAGTAGCCGAGTGACCCGGGAGAGCCCCCCCCCCCCCCAAATCTGCACAAGCACACACACACACACAGCAAAGAGTGCAAGTGATTACAAGTAGGTCCATATATACACATAGATGTGCAGATGCGTGCTTGTGCACACACACCCACACACACCCAAACCGAATGACTTCCTGTTTCCTACTGTACTGTCTGTCGTTACACCAGTACTTCCTGTGGGGAACCACCGTTTATTATCCCTCTTCCTTATCCCCCATTTCACCATCTACTCTACACTGATGACATCATGGCCACCACCCCTAATCAGCTGCTTGCTATGTGTCCCTGTCCTCCCCCCTTCTGTCTCTCTCTCTCCATGCCCTCTACAGTACATCAGTTCCATTTTCTCTTCACTCTCGGCCCTCCATTTCTCACTCACTCATCTCGTCCATTAGTCTCTCTCCCTCCCTCTCTCTCTCTCCCTCTCTCCCTCCCCCCTTGACATCCTCCATCCCCTCCACTTCCTCCCCCGTTTTCTCACTGTCATCATTTCTCCTCTCTCCTCTCTTTTCTCTTTTCATTTTGACGGATCGCTCTGCAAGCTCTCCATCCAGCCCCGGGGGCCACTTGTTTCATCGTTCTTTCCTCTCATTCGCCGAGGGTGCTGCGACGTGTGCGTGCGCCCAGGTCGCCCGCGGAGTTGACTAATCAGAACGCACGACTGCCATCCGCAGTCGGGCCAGGCCGTCATTCACATCGTCCGTCCCCCCGTGTTCTGATGTCTTCTCAGGTTCCCCCACAGTAAGCCGTTAATGACTGCAGCACAGACTCTGTTCATAGACACCATGAAAACCTTTTATATATACCAGCTGCATTGAGTATGAGGTTTAACCAGGCCTTCTGCTTTTAATTCTGGTGTTGCAAAGACACCAATCCATTGATTAATGACAGCTATCCAATAAAAGAACACCTTCACTGGGGAAAGACTGCCCCCCCCCTCTCACACTCCTCCGGTCTGATGGAGAATACAAACATGAACGGCTCAAAGACTTGAGCAGACAGTCTAAACATCATAAAGTACTGTAGATATTCCACAAACAGTAAGTTGATTTAGAACCCTCTCTATCACTTTTCCACCAGAGAGGATTGTCCCTAGATCATCCCATCTCCTTACCTCAACCCTCTTCCTCTACCCCTCCCCCACCCTCATCTGTGCCACACCGACCACTTCTGACAACCAACAAATCAGCTGTCAGGAGTAATTTATCAGCAGGGCCTGAGAACCAGCCTGATGCTGGGTTGTGGAGAGCTAGAGTGAGAGTGAGAGTGAGAGTGAGAGTGAGAGTGAGAGTGAGAGAGAGAGAGAGAGAGAGAGAGAGAGAGAGAGAGAGAGAGAGAGAGAGAGAGAGAGAGAGAGAGAGAGAGAGAGAGAGAGAGAGAGAAGGGGGGTGGGTAGACACACCTGTGCCTCCGACAAATATCTACCATTCACTCTGCCTCTATATAAATATCTATCATCCACACTACTTCTATATAAATATAAATATCTACCACTCTGCCTCTGATGGTCTCTGATTCCTGTAAAATAGGTGGGCTGCAGTTCCCCTTCCCGGCCTCTAGAGGCAGTGTTAGCACACATACTGGAACTGGCTATGGGCTCTGATTTATATCTCTTATTTGTCCTTCCTTTCCCTCTACTCTCCATCTATAGTGATACAAGGCTGCAGATTCTTTCACTCTATGTCAAGCTTTCTCCTAAAGAACTGCCCCACCCACCTCCTTCGCCTTCTCTCCTCCTCTCTCCGTCTTGTGTTCCATAAGGTCAGGTGTTAGGGGTGAGGGGTAAGGTAATGATCTGGCTTGGCAGCCTTCGTCAGAGTTTGAGGTACTATTGACACCGCCAGCCCACCGCTCTGAGCACCGCAGCGTGCACACACACGACAGATCAACTCCTCCGAGTGGAAGCCGCTTAACGACAACAGCTGTGGCTAACGCAGCCCCCCCCCCTCCCCCTCCCCCTCCCCCTCCGCTTAATGAAGACGGACACCTGCACATGGAGCGTTCTCGCCAAGGCCCTTCCAAAGTCAGGAGGGGGAGGAGGGATGGAAGAAGTCTGGGGGGGGGGGGGTAGAGAGAGGGATGAGAGTAAAGAGGAGGAGAGGAGAGAGCAGCGCTTCCTGCTCTCCGCGAGAGGGGGGGGCTGCGTGGCGGCGGCGGCGTCTCTTGGCGCCTCGCAACATTACCTCCACCATTTAGCGGCCTAACCACCCCGAACAGGCTATTTCCTGCTGCCACCAAGCAATGCTGCTGTACACGCGTCCCACAATAGTCCTGGCGGTGAACCAAACAAAAGAACTACAGCCTCTCTTCCTACCGCCTTCAGAGGCCAACTACAGGAGCTGTCTGTCTTGCTGTGTTTCTGACTCCCCCCTCTCCTCCGCCAGCCTCCACACTCTTGCTCCTCCATTCAACAATTTTTCTTGAACTTTCTTTTTTTTTTTTTTTTTTTTTCGCCACCGTTTCCTCCACCTCAATGACAACACATGGATTTCTCAATCTAAGGCGCGGTAATAAGTGTTAGTGGCCATTGCTGGAGGCGTCTGGGCTGAATCTCACACTTATTAGCGCTTGGCGGAGGCGGTGGCGAGCCACGGTCCCGGCGGGCGCCCCCAGACGTTCTCAGCCTCGCGCAAAACAAAGAGTCCGCAACCGAACAGGGCCCCCAAACTCCTTAATAGCGACCCCCATCAGAGCTGGGGCTGGGAGGGAGCCGCAAATAAAATTTAAATGCTAAATCAATGAGTCTTCAACTGACCTTTGCGTTTGGGACCCCTGCCTGGCCTGCTTGCGGGAGGTTTGATGTGTTTAAAGAGAATCGCTACGTGACTAAATCCTGTTATTGGTGCGGCTGGCCACCCACTCCGGAAGAGACACAGCAAATAAAGCTCAGAAAAGTGAATTAATCACTGAGCGAAATGAGAGGAGGCATTCTGCTTCGAGGTCTGCACCCTGATTTTTCTTGGAGCCTATACACTGATGGTTCGATGCATACGCACACACACACACAGACACACATTTGTGCACTTGCAAAGACAAGCACACTCACGTCGCACAAATACCCAAGGAAACTAGACACACTAATGATAATAACGATGTCTCAGGGTATTGATTCATGTTGCAATAAAAAGATAAGCGTGCAAAATAAGAGTATTGCATTTCTCCTCCAGGCAAATATGGCACACAAATCTCTTAAAGGGGAACTGGTGTTGAATACAAATGACATACCCTATTCACAAAATAACAGATATCTATATAACAAAACATTTCACGCTGTACCGAACTTAAATTTATAAATAACAACTTCAGTTGGAATACCAAAAATGTATGAGCAAACACAATAATGGTAGGCTTCAGTCACTCAAAGTTGACAGCAAACATTGGAGCTACATTTTGGTTTGTTTTTCTCTATTAGCATGTTCTCTCTTTCTGTCTCTCCCCTTCTCTCCCTTTCTCTCCTCTTCCTCCAGAACCCCCCATTCAATTTACTCCCAAGTGTGAGAATTCATTTGCATACAGGCAGGAAGTATGACAGCGCCGTCACAAATGGCATCCAATTTCCCCACTCCATCAGTGTGTGAGAGCCAGGGGGGAGCTCAGACAGGCTTGCCACACTGTTTTGGTGTGTGTGTGTGTGTACATGTTCACCATGCAACGTTGTGTGTTTTGTAACCTGCATGAGTGTGACTTGTGGCATGCAACTGTGTTTCTAGTTTGCTGTAATAAGACTGACAACGATTGGTGTAGATCACAGAATGGGCAGTCCTTTTGACATCCTTACGAATCTTATTGGCTAAAAGAGTTGGAACCCTTGAAAGAGAGCCAATATACACTTAAACAGTTGTCCTCCTGTGGGGGACAAGTCAGCACTTCATATGGTAACCAAACAGCAATCCGGAGGAGGGCACGCTCATGAAAAAAGAAAATGAGAAAAAAAGGTTGACAGTGGGGAAAAAAAGAAAAAGAAAATAAATACGGTGACAGGTGCAGACAACAGTAGACACAATACAATCAAAGCCGTTGTCAATTAATTTCTCCTGTTGCTGATAAATGGACCCACTTTCCCATCCATTAATAACCTGAGGCAAGCGCCACTAGAAAACCTGTCAATGGGCCTCATCTCTCTCTCTCTTGCGGCCTCACACATGCGGGTGTCCCTCTCCCTCTCTCTCGGTTCACTCTCTCTCTGTTCACTTTCTCCCTCTCCATCCTCTCTCACCTCTCATCCTTTCTCACTTGCTCTCTCTCTCTCTGCATTCGCTCGGCTATCGAGGAGCAGCAGATGACATGAGAGAGAGAGCGGGAAAACGCCACACAAAAGTATTGTCACTCCTCGGCGGAGGCCATCAGACTCACTGTGAGGCGAGGCCCCCCAACACCATCGATAAATAATAGATGGGAGCTTGTGGCCTTATTTACACATCCTCTTAATCAAAAAGGAGAAGAGGGGGAAGAGTAGGAAAAAAAGGAAGAAACCGGGTAAACTCCTTGGTACCGGGATGCCTTGTAAAGTAAATGAGAGTGGACAGAGGAATCGATTGGAGCAGCAGCCATTGCGCTACATTATAATCACTGAGGTGAAATACGTTTAGCTGAGTGACGGGAGGAGAGGGAAAAACCAGCGGAAAGTGATGGAGGGAGAGGGAAAAACCAGCGGAAAGTGACGGAGGGAAAGGGAAAAACCAGCGGAAAGTGACGGAGGGAGAGGGAAAAAACGGCTTCAATGAGTGTGTGAGGCGGAAGGTTTCTCAAAAAGAAAACAAATAAATAAATAGTGACTTTGCCAGGGGGCGTATGTCCAAACGTGTAAGGGGGTGTGCTACATAGTGATAGTTAGGGACTGACTGACTGACACCTATTGAGCAACATATGGCCACACTTGTTGAATAGCAAAGTGCATAGTGTTGTATAGAGGCAGAAGTAGTGATGGTGTGTTTGTTGTGATTATAGCACGGTATGTCACTGATATTGAGCATATTCTCCCCAGCCCACACTCCCCCCCCCCCCCTCCAAAGCACCCCACTTGCAATATAGACACATGGATGGCACACAGTTAGCTTGCAGAAACATTTGTTTTAGGGAACATTAAGGTCACATATTTGCTTGCTCAAAACTGTCTCTCCAAAATTAATGTCAGCATTGAACACCCCAAAAACCTTCCAGTGGGAGTGGAGCGGCTGCTACACACAACTCCAAACACTGAAAGCTGAATAACAAATTATTGCTCCAAAATCGGTAATGATCTGCCTGCTAGACTCCTTTCATTAAGTCAAATGGATGAACCCGGAGAGCAAAGTATGCAGATTTAGCCCCCGGTCTTTGACTAACACAGGGGGAGACAACACTGGAAGATACCAAGTTAAAGACAGGGGTGTTGCCTCAAAACCTTCTTTGAATACTATGTATAAATGAAGGAATGAATGTACAAACAAACTGATGAATGAATGCATGACTGAATGAATGAATGTATGACTGAATAAATAAAGCGACAGTCAGGACAGTTTCTTGTTGACGAGGCTTTAACCCACAGTAATTCATCCTCACAGGTTGCTCGTGTTTGCACATGAATAAAACATGATTCAACTCCTGCCAAACACTTTTGACCTGCACTCTGTTTGGTTTATCAAGCACAACAAGGGAACACCTGGGAACAGTCTGCAAGCGGGCTAACACCAGAGGTAAGATGAACACAAATATTCAAATATTTGATCAGTATGATTGACCCTGTGATCGCTAGACCCCATACTCTATTCCTCATCAGTGTTGACCCTGGTCAGACTTGCAGGCCTAAGAACTCCCATGTTTTTCCAATCACATTTTGGAATCCAGCAAATGCATGGCAGCCGACAACCTGGATAATAAAGTGGCTGACATCCACAATATGAGGTGCACTTAAAGAGGAAAAAAGGATCAATAAATAAAGGCCCTATCTCAGTAGGAATGCATGCCCAGTCCTAAGTAAGATGTACACCATGGAAACAAAGCAGCCTCCCAAACCCCCCCTAAACAATTGAGCCATCTATTTTCTTCCAAATGCTCCCGAAACATTTATCTAATTCTTTTCTCTAACTATCTGTATTAATGTGTGATTGCATCAGTCTCTCTCCTTGGCTCCGATCTGACAGGCAAAGCAATGGAACACCATATGGGCCAGGGCTTTGAGCGCAATGCATTGTGACAGCTCTCTGCTCATAATAACAACATAACGCACGCGCCCACACACACACAGAGAGGCAAACACACACACACGCAGACGTGCACATTCACAAACATCTCACACACACACGCACACACAATAATGGCAGTCGAGACTGTGGTGCTAGCGCAACAAGTCTAATTTCTCTCTCTCTTTCCTTCTCTTTCTTTTTGTCTGTCTCTCTTTCACCCTTTCCCTCCTGCAAAAACAGACTAATGTGATTACACTGACATCAAAACAATTTGGGCTTTAATTACACGAGACACATCGAGGCGAGAGCCGTGAGAGCCATTTCTCAAAGGGAGCAATTGGCATGACCGAATGAGAGAGAGAGACTGAATGAGAGAGAGACAGACACAGACACGTGGAGAGAAATGGAGAGAGATTGGCAGCGAGAGAGACAGTGTGAGAAAGAATGACAAATAAATGAAACCTTGATTAGATGCTCCCAGACTGCCCTAAACGGCAGTCAGAATAGGCATATGGAGTTTGGAATGTGATGATATATATCCTCTTCCTGACACAAGTCTCCCTCAGCTCAGATGAACAGGTAAGCATGTGCGAGCATTCAGACTACACTCCCTCTGTGCTCCTCCATTCAGTTATCATCTCGGCAGCAGACGATCATGAATGTTGTATTTAGATTAAGTGTAAGTCTCTGAAGGCAGGTGAATGAATGTATACAGTATTTGATTAAACTGGATTTACCTGCAGGCTAGAACACAGAAACAGGGACTGGTAATCAGTTCTCTTTCTAAATGCACTGGCTCCAAGGTGCATTTAGAACAAAAAGGCTCTAGATTCATCTTTCATATTATTTTCTTCTTTTTTTAACCTTCCATACACATGCACTAACTGAGGATGCCTAGGAGATCAGATTGCTCGGCTTTGCTGAGCATCAGCAACTGTGTGTGTGTGTGTGTGTGTGTGTGTGTGTGTGAGCGAGAGAGAGAGAGAGAGAGAGAGAGAGAGAGAGAGAGAGAGAGAGAGAGAGAGAGAGAGAGAAAGAGAGAGGATGTTTGTGTGAATAAGATAAATCTTATATTCTATGTTTAACAAAAATGTACTAAAAAAAAATGCACTAAAGAGTGTAAAGCAAAAGAGCTGATACAGGGGACAGCAAGATACAGCAAGAAGAAGAGATATGAGGGAAAAAGGGAGAATTAAAAGACAAAGTCTCCTCCAGTGGTGAATAATGCGACAGGACAGCTGACACACAATCTCCCCCCCCTCACCACTTTTAATACCACAACATGTTCATTAGCAAGGCACATTACACATCATATACAGAGACACTCAGTTAGACACAAACTGCTTTCGGGCAGTGCTGATACCTCTGCAGTGTATTAGGATGAGGGAGGGATTTCTATTGACTACTCCACTTTATCCAACTCAACCGGGGGCAGTTCCTATAGGATCAACTCTGTGGCAACACGTGGTCTCTGCACACGCTGTCATATCCACTCCAGTAAATATGACCCAGCTATGATGGTATGACACATGGATACATATACATGCATTCTAAGCTAAAAGGCATTTTCTATGCACTGTACGTGTGTGTGTTTTGAACTGTATGTGTTTGTGTCACCAACAGTGTGACAGAATCAACATCACACCAGAAGAGTGAGTGTGTATCCTGTTTATGTATGAGATATGCTAATGAACATGCTTGTCTGAGAAAGACTGTCTTTTTCAAGTACATACCTGTATGTTCACCTATGATATGACATGGAGACAAGCTCTCCAGAGGAGAAGCTTTAAAACAAATCTTTTTTTTTTGTCTATTCCACACAAAACAAGGTGTCCCCAAAAACCTGTCCAGGTACATTAATATTTGCTTAGTTGTCCCTTTATGCGGCTTTTCAGTACATCAGCATTTCCTGGCAATGGTGTTTTCTTTTTCCGCCTTGCAGCGCGCCCCTCTCACACACAACTCTATCCGGGTGTTGAGAAATCTGTTCTGTCCACGCTTGTTGTATGTAGGTCACCTAGCCACAATGGCCCATCCATTTCTCTGTCCTACTTAGGTAGACACACAGACACAGCAGGGACTCACACACACACACACACCCACACACACATTAGAGAAAGTGAGAATTGCTTCCACTCAACTTCTCCTCCCTTCCTAGCTTCCCTCAACCGATATCACACAGTACTCTGTCCTCGACTTCACATAGCAACAATACATAGATTAATAAATCAAAAAATAAATAAATGCATAAATAGACCCAAAGAAAGCTGAGGAAAAGTTATGAGAGTGATAAGGAGAAACAAACAAAAGTTAATGCAGTTAGCTACGACAAAAAAAAAGAAGAAAAAAAGTAACCCGCCTCTGATCTTATCGTTGGCAAGCCCTTGGAATAAGTGGTTCTCCTTCGCAAACCAACTTTGGTGAAAATTAATCAGGCTGGCACAAAGCTCGACCATGCAAATGAGCGTACATATGGTAAAGCTGATACAGAACACTTCTTTGGAAAAAAAGAAAAAATATTTGAAAGAAAGAAAAAAAAACAAGGGGGGAGAAAAAAACGATCAAAGGGTTCAATCACTGTCAGAAGACCATTATGTGTCCGAAAAATTGGTTCCTGGGTGCCCAAACGTTTTCTAGATCGGTAAAGAGCAACGAAAGGCAAAATATTGGAACAAAACTCCCTCCAAAGTTCCACACATTGTACTGTGTATGGACAATGGCAAACAGTAATTCTATATGGCGAATGTAATGGCCTATATCACATACAATGGCTTGGTGCTGCAGTGCTTTGTAATAATTCTACAGTCAATGTCCTACAAGCATTGTATGAAACATTGAATCAGCCCGCACAAGAGCAGGTTCTCTCGGACATGACGGGGGGTTCCCGCAATAAAGACTAATGCAATTGTTGCTCATCCATTTCTTTGTGAAAGAATACAAAAGAACACGATTTGTCAACAATGGTTGATTTCAAACTCCAGATACCCAGGGATTAATAGGATATAGAAGCTATCGCACGGAAAAAACAACAACAAAATAAACAAGGTCAAATCACCCCAGATATCTGGGGAAAGACATTTTCTTGGCGGGCGGAAAGCCAGCGTGTAAAAAAGGAAGCATTAGCACAATGATGCCTTGAGAGCAATCCACTGCCCAAAATAGAATAAGGCCACTAGCTACTGCAGTGTGTCCAGACTGTTTGTATGTTCGTACGTATGCTACACGGCACTCAAAAGCGAGATGGCAGACTCATTCATCCTTAAATCGGGAGACAGCAAGTCACTGAGCGTGGGTACGGTGGTACGGGGATGGGGGGCAGGGGAGGGAGGAAAGGGACGTGGTACTCCTCTCAAGTGCTGATGGATTCCGCCGTTACGCACACTCCCACGCAGGGTCTTCTGGCATCGTCTTCAAAGAGCGGTAGACTGAGGTCGGAAGAGGCTCCGGCAGAGGAAAAACCATATGCCACGCGGCGTGACGGCCAATTATCATCGCAATCTGGATGCGCGCCAAGAGGTCAAAACCACCAGGATACTGGGAAGTAAATGTAGCTGGGGTATTTGTCCATCAGCTCATACTGGAGCGAGCATACAATCCACAAGGCTGTACAATGCATGAGAGTGCCACTGTGTGAGTGCAGGACGTGGATGATTGACCCATCGGTCACCCCGCTTACGCAATCCTAAATGAGTGGATGGAGGATGAGGACAGAGGCATCTTATAAGTGCAGCCTTGGGGGCGGGGGGGTTGAGTGTGTATGCGTGTGTGTGCTTGTTTCAGACAGAAGGCATTAAATAGGCTATTTCATGCATAATTTTACTATTTCTACTTAGAATTTCACGTGATGCTCACTATCAAGTGTTTCACTGGGGCTGTACTATCAATGGTAAAAATACAGGCCTGCATAATGAAGCCATCATGGAACATAGAATTTTAATCACTTGTGCCAAGCCAAGATGAATGAGCAGAAAAGGGAAGACAAAGAAAACCTTGGCCTCCGTAGTGGCAGACCGCTTAGCTCTTTTTGTTTTTCGCGAGACGTGTTGACTCCGTATGGTCTAGATTTAAGAGCGTTGCCTAAATTCCCACATCCACCTCAGGAGGAGGCTGCGGCCAAAACGCCGCATTAGCTCCGACCAGACGAGGCTCAAAGACTGTGGAGAATCTGTCTTTAGAGAGACATTTCTGAGAAGGCGGCAATCTGTGTTTCCTGGGAGTCAGGCAGATGAGACGTGCGTAATTACCAGCAGGGCCAGCAGCATCCCATTGGACGACTCAGGGAGATTGTGGTGGGGACAGTTGACAAAGAAAATCTGTTAATAGCGGGCAACCAAGAGTTTGCAGGGTGTTCACTTTCCTCCAATCTTGCACCCTCCTGTGGACATCAACATCAAAAAGGCTTGTGCTCTGTCTCCCTGCTTTTTCTGCCACTGATCTCTATAACACTCACTGTTCTCTCTCTTTTTACAGCCAAGGAACTCTGTACTCTGTACAGTCCTCTTTGGGTTTATGGTCCCCTCTCTTTGTTTATCCACTCGTTACCCTGCAGGAGGACTCGTTTCAATCTCAAAGCAGACATCTGTGGAGGCAAAGCCATCTTTAAAACTTGTGTAGGTAATCCCACACTGAGGGGGATACAGCTCAACACCAAGAAAATAGAGGGAGAGGAAGGAGAGGAAAAATAAGGTGTGTGTGACAGAGAGAGAGAGAGAACAACTACCTCAGGCGCAGGAAAACAAGGACATGCAACTAGGAAAGGAGTTGATACGCAGCTCTTTTGTCAACAGGAATCAGTGCACCTGTGTTCAAGCTTCCGAGCAACAAGAGCAACTTTGGCGGCAGTTGCCTCTGCTCTCGAGGATGCACGAGACGAGAAATGTCTGCATTTTATCCAGGCTCCTCGCTTGGGGCAGTTTATATCCCTCTTTAATTTCCCTTTGAGCCGGGAGCTGATCAATTCGTTGGCTGGCTTCCCGACCGAGCGCTGCTAATGACGCCGGCGTTTGAAGGCAGGAGCTCCAGAGGGGGGGGGGGGGGGTCGTCCTAGTGCACTGGCCCCTTTCCACATCCTCCTCCTCCAACCCTACCCTCCTACGCTTCATTCATCTAAAGGTTATTCAGATAGACGTGTCTGGGACCAAGAAGCCCCCAGAAATGTTCAACCCCAAACGATTTTGCGCAGCGCCGCCGGTACACCGAGGTTTATTAAAGAGCCAATGAGATGGCTGAGGTCTGATGCAATGGCAATTTGGGCTTTTTCAGTTTTTTTTTGTGGAGTTCGTTTTTCACCTCAAAGCCTAATGGCGTCTGGAGAGAGAAATAGAGAGAGAGAGAGTGTGACAGACAGTGAAAGAGAGAAAGAGAGACAGAAAGGGAGAGAGATGGAGAAGCAGACTGCTTATCAGAGGTCAGTATGCAGACGGTACCCTGGGACAAACAGCATCCCAACAAATAAATAACCTAGTGTGTGATGGGCTGAGGCTGGGGCTGGGGCTGGGGCTGGGACTGAGGCTGGGGCTGAGGCTGGATGCCCAGTGGACTCTCTCTAAATGACTTTGACACGCCCTCAAAGAGGAGACAGGTCCTTTATTAGGTCAGAAAAAGTCCAAAGTATGTGTATTATACACTTTACAGTTCTTTGAAGGCGTGATAAAGACAGAGAAATAGAGTGTGTGCGTGTGTGTGCGTGCGCGCATATGTGTGTGTGTGTGTGTGTGCCTTTGAGGCACTCACAGATAGGAGGCTAGCTCTCTGAGAGGAGAGAGGGGAGAGTGGAGAGTAGCAGAATGGGGAGGTGATAGCGGTAGAAAGCAGCACAAAGTGGCCCCATATTTAGCTGGAAAGCAGACTGAGCTGCGCGTGTAAACAGGCATGCCCATTGGAGGAGAGGTTCCGAATGGGGTATGTAAGTGGCCTTACGAATCGACACAGAGAGAGAGAGAGACACATAGAGCGAGAGCGAGAGAGAGAGAGAGAGAGAGAGAGAGAGAGAGAGAGAGAGAAAGACATACAGAGACAGACAGACAGAGAGAGAGACAGACACAGAGAAAGAGAGAGAGAGAGAGAGAGAGAGAGAGAGAGAGAGAGAGAGAGAGAGAGACTTAGAGAAAGAGAAAAAGAGAAACAGAGAGACAAAAGAGACACAAAGAGAGAGATAGAGAACCCGACAGACAGAGCTAACCGACAGCGTGCACACGCATGCAAGGCACAGATCCGCACGCCCATCCCACTCCCCGCAAGTGTGATAGGGACTAGGGCCTGAAGTGCACCCATTGCAAATGACACCTTCATTTACAAATGACCCTTCCACCACACACACACACACTCATCCCTGCCTCCTCCATTGTCATCATGTCCTTGTAATCCTCCCAACCAAGGTGCTCCTAACAAGGTTTAATGCAGCTAAAAGCCAGCCCCCCTATCCTCCCCCCACCCCTGTTCCCAACCCCCACAACCCTCAGCCTACCCTGCCTAATCATCTCACAGAGATAGCCAGAGCCAGCCAGCCAGCCTAATAGAATGTCCAGAGAACATAATAAGACTCTAATTCATGGTGGGCCGCCAGGAGATATATCTTGGTCGGAGATATGGCTAGAAACTAGCGTGAGGGGATGTGAATAGCTTAGTTAGCAACATACTCTACCACCACCATCATGGACCCTCTACAAGGCAAAGTCTGTATCCTGACCTTACTCTCCCTTGTTGTGTAATGCCCTGTTGTATATGGGGGAAGAAAGAGAGAGAGAGAAATGGAGACAGCACCGGGAGTTGTGTGTGTGGTTGTGTGTGTGTGTGTGTGTGTGTGTGTGTGTGTGTGTGCACGTGTTTATACAGCATGAATGTATATGACATACACCCAGCCCATCTTTAAAAATGTGCCCTTGACAAATCCCTCGACGTCAGTCATCTACTTGTGTCTGCATCAGAGAGCAGAAATACTCTGACTTCTCAGTTAAGCCTCCATATCAGTCCGAGCCCACATATCACTGTCTCAATGACCAGCCGAGCGATGACAGTCAAATAACAAATTTATGCATAAGAACAGTGTGGAAAAAATAAATAACTACATATGGCCATTTTCTCTGGCGTTACCTTCAAACTTACCCCCATCTCAAGAAAAGCCAAGCGGCGGGAAAATGTCACCGCCTGTCATTTTTATAATTTGATTCATACCTTGTCAAGAATCTACTTACGTCTCGCCGGCTGCCAAAGTCAAAAAGCCATCGAGGCCCTCGTGGAGGTTAAACAGATCATTGTACATATTCTCCCTACAATTTCCTTCAATAACCCCCTGTCAGCAGGTATGGGGACGGAGGAGGGAACGGTGTTTTGATGACATTCCTCATACCTCTTATGTCTCTCAAGTACACATCTGACCACGGTGGTTAAAATGAATCCACGTGAAGCTTAAGCTCCAGGATCGCCACAGGCTCGTCTTGAGCCTGCCCGACTCCCAAATATGTCGGCCTACATTGAAAACCCAACCTCCTCTCCTTCTAAATTCTCACCTTATCCGTTTCTATGGTGGACATGTTTATGCTAAAATGAAAAGTATGCTAGCATTCGGCACTACTTGATTTCCTTTGTCTTTCTTCCATTTTGCTCTTGCACTTCTGTTTCACATACTCTCTCTGTCTCTCTGAAACCGTCACACATTGTGAGGGTGCTTGTGTGAGTGTGTGACATTCTGCTCCCTAGGAGATGTCACATCCTCTTCTCCAATCAATGAGCAGCTCAAACAGAACTAAGCTGATTGGTAGATTGATCGAAGTGAAATTTAGCAGCGCCTCGCCGGTCCCAGCCATGTTGTTCGCCCCCCAACCCTCAGTCGGCTGCTGAACTAGGTGACTGGTAGATTATCACGCTACATTTGTCTGGCTTTCAGCGCTCTGCGTACGCTAAAGCCGGAAGACCGTCGCCTGGGGCCGTTGCAAATAAGACACTGCATCTTCGTGAAATGTCGATATGGATAAAACTGTCAGTAAGCATCGCCAGAGGGGCATGATAGAGGTGTTTATGAGAAGTACACGCTTTGGAAGAAAAAATCCACCCTCTTTCTGAGGTTACCCAAAGTCTGCATGTAAGCGCCAAATAAATTGTGCTGCAAGCCCCATACGGCAACAATCATATAGAGCTTGTTTTAAAAACTCATACATACATACATGAGTCTGCAATAAGCTCAACACAACCTCCATTTTCAGTGTCCCTGCCTGTCAGTTATGCCTCTCTAGTCTCTTCTACGCAGGTTTCTCCGACAAGACCAGCTCAGATCTCCACTTCCTTCCATCTCTGGTTTCCTCTGGAGGGTCCCAAACACCTGGGGTCCTCTCATCCACAACAAAGCCTGAGGGGGCATGGCTGGGGCCTTTCAAGAACAAAGTAGCGGGGGTTACCGGGGAGCAGGGCAGGGGGCACGGGCCAGGAGGAGGGCGGATTGGAGGTGGTAGGGGGTGGGGGGTTCTACAGAAGTTTGGAGTCTCCCTCTTTTTTTGTAGGTGTTAAATATTATAGAGCTTTGATAGAATCAAGAGAGAGATGGGGGGGGGGGGGTTGGGGGTGGTGGTGGGGGGGGTAAGCATGCACAAACTTGCACGCGAACTGTACAATTGTGCACGCTCCCAGATGCATGGTTGCCTTATTGTGAGTCGTTGTGGCTAGGAGTGTTACCAGCAATTTGACACAATTCAAATCCATTACACTGGTCCCTTCAAAGGATGTATGGATCCATGGCCATGTAAGTGTGGATGCTGCAGGGGATTCATAGGAGGAAACCTCCGAATCCCATCTGAATCCTCCACACCCTTTTTAACACCCCTGCTGATAGCCTCTCCAGCTGTTCTCTTATTTAGGGGGGCCCGTCCTGCCCTGACCCTGACCCTGAGAGAGCCTGTTCTTTCCTCCTCTCCTTGGATAGCCAAGGAGACCTTTGATTAACCCCTTTCTCCATTGTTTGGATGACCTGCTATGAGTTGCCTTGGCGAGTGTCGTCATTGATCTACTCGGGGCCGTTCATCATCAGCAGAGAGAAGGCTGCCAGTGTCCTTTCTCAAACCTACAGGACTTCTGAAGAGCTTTGGTTCATTGTTATGGATGTACGTCAGCCACTTCGAGGCTTTTTTGAGGCATGGGGTACTGAATGAGCATTTCTAGTCCAAGAAGATGTATCATGTGAATGATTATTTAGGTGACGGAAAAAAACAAAAACAAACATGGTGTATAAATTCATGAAAACCTCAACCCTTCTAGAAAATATGTTTGTATGGATTTTGATTTATTGATCCAACTTGCTGCCTGTAATTGTTTGCGTACGTTTGCTTGCTTGTTTGCTTTGACCACATCGTTGGGTAGATGGACGGACACATCAACGAGCCTTCCAGGGGTGAACTTTGCTAACAACAACAAATATGATTCCGAAAGTCCATGGCAGATTCCTCAAACGCGGTCCTGAAATATCGAATAAGAATACATTACAGTACAACATCATTCTGTTCCAACCCGCCCGCCCCAAAAAACATTTCATTCCGGCGTCTTTCGACGTTAAGCGCCCCCCACCATTAATCTCACTCGATAGGAAAACATCAGTGACTGGCGCCTCGAGGCACCTGGTGGATATTACGGCGGGGAGACGGGGAGATCTGAATATGAGCTTCGCCCCTGGCTTTGCGTCCACGAGCCATTACTTTATATTCCACTTCATTGAAAGTGACACAGGCAGGGGGAGTGCCATGGATCCTATAGCGGTATGTTTCACCCAGAACGGAGAAGGTCATTATTCACCTGCTTAAGCTCCAGGAAGGGGCTGAACAAACACAAAGAAAGAAATCACGCAGAGGCGATATTGTTGTTCTGTTGTTGCGAGGTTTGAAGGGGGAAGAGCCTGGGTGAGATGATGAGAATAGACTCCTCGATTCCTCCCTGGAAATAAGAGTGTGTGTGTGTGTGTTTTAAGCTTTCAGAGCCATTGGGGACAAGGCCATTAAACCCATGCAAACAAGCACTCAAGTAATGAAGTTGTCTGTCCACCTCTCCTGGCTCTCCCAGGTGTCAAGCCTGTGCAAACACAACTCTGTCGTACTTAAGTGGTTAAGGTATTCAATTATCAGCTCCGCCCAACTATCTAAGAACATGATTAACTGAAAATGTACATCCATTTACAGCCACGGGCTACACTCTGGCCCCATAAGTGATGTCTATTCTAGTCAAACTGAACACCTTGCACCCACAGTAGGGTCCAAACATATGAGACCACATAGAACATGAGGGAATTGAAGACTGCATTATGTGACATGACAAGAAGCAGTTAAGAACATTGGGTTTCAGGATTTTCACAAAAAGTCCATGCTAGCTCGAATGCACACAGACATGAAAATACCAAATACTAAATGTATTCTGAAATTAATGTACGTGTTTCCAAAATTCAAGTTTTCACTCAAATTGATCATATCTTTGCAATGAAAATGTTTTATTACATTCCAAACCGCTGCAAAATAGAGGTCTCTTGACTAGTGGTCTCAGACTTTTGAACCCTTTTGTATGTGAGAAAGTATAAATCCCAATGTATGTCCAGCGTGTAGTGGAGCTGTCGGTCAGTGTTGGGGCTTCTCCAGGGAGGTGGGGGGGAGTGAGAACAGTCCACCTGCCACCCCACTGACAAGGCCTTCATATCGACCTTGTTCTCTGGAGAGGGGGCAGGTTCAAATGAAATCTGAAGGCCGAAGAAAGCCAATTTCTCCCTCCTCCTTCTCCCTCTGTCCCTCTTTCTGTCTCGCTACCTCTTTCTGTTAGTCTCTCCATCTTAGTCACCACCCCCCCCCTCCACTTTTTCCCCCCTGAGATTATCTGTCACGAGGACAGGTGTGGGGGGTGGGCAAAAGATTGAACAGCCAGACCATGTTGCTCAGTTACCGCTCGCCTTCCAGACTCCCATTCCTCCCTCTGCTTCTCCTACAGAACAGTACCTGGGATCCATGCTGGGACAAAGCACACTCATTACAATCTAGGGCCTATAGAAAAGGGTTGAAACATGAGTGGCTACCACCTGTGTGATCTGTGCATCGAAGTCAAGAGCCTAAGCTATGACGCAGTAAAATAAGAAAAAAATCAAATGCTGAAAGAGGGACCGTATCCGCCCAGTTTCAAGTCTTTCTTTCAACACAGTCTGAACATTACCACCTTTGTTTCAATTTCTCTTACTCTCTCCCACTCTCTTTCTCTCTCTCTCATACAGTCTCTCTTTCGCTCTCTTTACTTTGTATTGGTTCACCTCCAGCCAACTGCTACCCAGGAGAGAGCTGTTCTCATTAACCTTCTGCACCTGCACTCAACAGCGTTTAAAGGCACACACACACCAAAAATCTCCCCGTGTCAAATCGATTCTTTCATGTGCTTATGTTGCTTACTGCTGAATTTAACCTATTGGGTTTTTTCGGCCAGTTTTTTCCTCTTTCTCTCTCTTCTCACTTTCCCTCCCTGTCTCTTCTTCCCTCTCCCCCTCTTTCTCTCTTTCTACCTCCCACCCACCCACTTCCCTGAAAAAAGAAAATTCAGAGAAGATTGCTTCCTGGGCTTTGTGTCTCATTCACAAGAGGTGGCAGCATGATAAGAACGGGGTATTCACTGTGTTACTTGCCAAAAATGTATTGGTAGACACAATACCTTTAACAAATGCTCACTTTCATCGTGGGCTGCCAGCAATACGGCCCTCACAAATGGTATGAACTTTAACTGTGAAAAACTGAGAGGTTGCTCGCATCACTTCAGCTAAGCTGGGTGGAGTCACAGAGAGAAATGTGCAGCCCTAATTTTTCCACGGGTGAAATTCAAATGGTGGAAATCTTCTCCTTCTGTAACACTTAAGATTTTCAGCTGTTGGGCTAAATGCTTTTGTTGGACCATGTTTGAAAGAGTGGCTCTTTTTTGTATTTGTTTCAAAAGGAAGAGAGTTGGATGAAGCTTTCCTCCACGAAGCAGAGAGCTAGCCTTGTTGTGTCAGGGGACGCTGGCCCCCTAACCCTGTCGCAGAGATAGGACACAGCCCTTTCACTGGACTCCATTGGATTTTGAAAGCTGGCTCATAGAAGAAAAACTGTATGTCTACCTTACTGCCTGTGTGCGCACATGTGCATGTACGCAATCACACACACACACACACACACACACACACACACACACACAAACAAACACAAACACACACAGAACACGGACCCTTCACTTCCCCTCTCTCCTCAGTGTGAGTGTAGGGCCCTTCCCCTGCTGTATCCTCTCATCCTGGACAACTTAATGAGACAACCTGATCCCCCCCAGGATGGTGGAACAACACTGGACAGATCTACTGACAAGACAGGAACGACAGCCCCTCCCCCCTACTCCCCCCTCCCACGCCTATTAATTACCTCGAGTTTCCTCTCCAGCAGATGTGTCAGAGACAGAAGAGGGGTAGTGGGGAGAGGAGAGGAGAAGGAGGAGAGGAGGTGAAGTGAGGAGGAGAGGCTGAGGCTGATCTATGGGAGGAGAAGGAGGGCTTTGCGCTTCACCTCGCCCTCCGGGAGATCTATAGAGCGAGCCTGTTGCTGTCCGCTCCAGTAATTAGACGTGTTGCAGAAAGTGTATCAATACTTGGCATCTGCCTGGCCGAGAGAGAGAGAGACACCCGTATGTGTGAGGCCGCGGCGCCTGTCTGCATCCAGAGTCGATGGCTCCCTGTTTAAACAGCCATGTTTCGTTTCAAGGTTGTTGTGCTTCGACGAGACTTCCTCAGCTCGGGGGCTCTCAGGCAGCCACGCCGACGTGTCACTCACAACACGGGTGGGTTGAAAATGAGCGAAGGAACTCGACGAGCAGGTCCTACGAAAACACAGAGTCCTTGCGCCTTCGTCCTCCACTAACAAACACAGCCAAAAGCGCAGAGACGCCGGTGGTTGAAAGTGGACAAGAGTGGGTGGCGGGGGAGGGTGGAGGGCCGGGGGGGACATAAATACTAATTGAGTAAATAATGTATAGCATTTCTAATGAGAGGGAAACACACAAAGAGAGAGAGAAGCACCGAGCGTGGCCGTTACAGTCATCAAGCAATTTGCTATGCCGTTATTACTTCGATTGTAATTAAAAAGGAGTGAGTGTGAGCCGTGGACGAAGCTGCAGCCCGCTACTGTAGGGCCTCGCTTCTATCCCTGTCCTTCTTATCAATTAGTGTTACGATAACATAGCTCCCTTGTTGCCGGGGCCATTAGCATTTTGATTGAACATCAGAAAAAGGACAAAGTGCCACGCGGCCGTGTACCAATGGCAGGGGTCGGCCCTTTTTCTTCTGTCTCTCCGCTCGGTGAACGTCCCGCAGGGGCCCCTGCTCCCCCCGTCCTCCGACCCCAGTGCCTGGGAAGAGGCAGCGGACGAGGGACATGAGATTGAGAGAGAAATAGAGAGAAATAGAGAGAGAGAGAGAGAGAGAGAGGGAGGAGGGAGAAGAGGAGGATGAAGACATTAAAAGCGAAGTGTAGTGATAAGGCCAGGAGAGGTGCCATGGGGCGGAGAGAGGAGTGGAATAAGGAATGTGCGTGTGTGTATATGTGTTTTGCTCGCGTGTGGGAACAGACCTGTGGGGCACTGCAGTAAATAGAGAAAGAAAAGGATGGAGGTGGTGGGGGGAGCAGGGGTGGAGGGAGTGTGGGAGAGCAACAAATAAACAAACAATACCAGGAGCCCTGGGCTTTGCACAAGCCTGGGGAACTGAGATGAAGAGAAACGTGAGGGGGAAAAGAGGAGAAAATCCAAGATGAGAGTTTGAAAGACAGAGAGAGAAGCCGCTCTCAGACGCCTAGTGGCTGTTGGGAACCGGACAGATGCAGGAAGGCTGTCTGCTCAACCATGGGAAAGTGTCTCAGTCTACTGAGAAAAAGATGCAAACAAAAACTGAAATAATATTGTTTAATAAGTGGAGCAAACTTATCAACAGCTTTGTATAAAATATATTGGGTACGGCGGCTTGCAAAAACCAAACCCGCTTTTACCCGTAACGTTTTGTAGAAACAGAACCACCACGGGTGCACTGTCATGGTCTCAGGACGCCCTTTGCACCGCTGCAGTGGTTCACCATGATCGAAGGGCGCTTCAACTCGCTCCGAGAGAATAATGGCAAACGCCTCAACACATTGTTCAGGCTCTTGGTGCTCCTTGTTCGTGTTCCCCCCCCACCCCCACACACACACACACCCCCACACACACACCCCCACAATTTCCGCAGTCGCCCATTTCTATTCTTGTGTAAAATCAAAGCCCTACTATCCGCTCCTTGGCTCCACTCTGAGGCTAGTTATGCAGGCATTGACAAGGAGAGAGGAGAAGATCGCCCCGAGGCAGGTCTACTGTAGGTGGATGGGAGGAGTGCAACGTAAAATAGCAGGAAAAGAATAAGAAAGGGAAAGCAGCAGGAGGAGAAAGAGAGGAAGCAAGAGGCAGAGGAGGGAAAGGGGAAGGAGGGGATGGGAGACGGGAGGAGTTAGGGAGGAAAAAGGTGAGGAGAAAGGGAGGAAGCAAAGAAAGAGCGAAAGTGAAAGAGGGGGAGGAGGAAAGTGGCAGTTTACAACAATGCACGCATGCATGCAGCACAAGATCCCCAAAAGATGCGTACACAACATATTTCTCAAATATTTTCAGAAAATGAGCCCACTCTCCACAAAGCGGTGATAAAGGAAATTCTAAGAACAAGCCATCTGCTTTTCGAAGGAGAACATTCCAGAGAGACACAATGAAATGTGCAAGGCAATGAAGGGCACTGTTCTTGTAAATGGCTGCAGCACCCGAACTAAACTTGGCTAATGAGCTATTAGTCACTTCACAGAGTCCCATTCTGTCACAGAGTCGGGTTTCCAGTGTCCGCGGCCAGATAGCTCATCTCTCTCCACGAGCAGACGACACACACACACACATGCAAAGAGCAGAGACAGGACATATGACCTCTGCCTAATTAGGAGAAAGAGAGTGATGTCTCAATGACTCACTGCTCCATCACTGCTCCTTGTTCCCGGATTCACAGCTCCGCCGCTTAAAATGTCCTCATGCTGGAAGAAGTGGAAGACAGGAGAATTAAGGGGAAAATGGGGTGAAAGAAAGAAGAGATGGTGTTTGGTGAGGTGCTGGCGAGCAGGTGGGTCATCTCTGCAGAGGGTGGTCTGGTTTGATACCGGTTAATAATGCATGTGTGCCAATCAGAGGCGCCCATGAAGTCATTATTGGTGCTGTCGCCGTGGCAATGGGGTGACGTGCCCTCTGAAGCAGCTGGTTATTACCACTCTTCTATTATTTAGCTAAACCATTTCCATGACGTCTAGCGCCACCTCTCTCCGCAACACCTCACCATGCTCCCCATCTGTCACAGCTGTTCCCAGAGGCCTCCGGAGCTACCCTGAGAGAAGAGGTGGGGTGTGGGAAAGATGGGTGGGGTGAGGGGGTGGAGGGGGGGTCAATCAGCTGGGGGTCCCAAAGTGAAGCTGCCAATCAACTGCGGGGGCTAGACATCTACTGAGCCATCCAATCACCGGAGGGGAAGAGCACCCTCCCCCCCCCCCCCCCCCACCCCCTCACACACACCTCTTTAGCCAATCACAGACGGGGAAGGTCAGCTGCGTCAATCAGTGGCCACGGGGCGTCCTCGGGGGACCTGATGGGCTCCATTGTGAGCCCTTCTTGAAATAAATAATGCTGGTACGGCACCACAAGGCTCACCCTGAAACCAGGTATCAAGCTGGCTGGCATTTGGGGCCTGGAGACCGACTCTGGAGACTTGACACCAGCCGGCGTCGGGCGAAAGCGAAAAGCACTTCCAGCTTGCTTTTTTTTCTTTCTTCCTTTTCCCCTCTTTGTTAACAGCTTCAGTTCACCCGTCGAGTAGAAAACGGCAGCCTCGCCGTGGAAACGAGAGATTACCGAGGCAAACTCGATTTGACTGAGCCTTCCGACGCTTCATCAACTAAGCTCTTTGTTTTTACAATCCTCGTCTTGCAGGGCACATCGCAAACACTTGTTTCGGAGATCTCCGGGCTTTTGGCTCAGTAGCTCGCCTAATGATAATTATGGCGTTGTATATTTATCAAGCTCAGTGTGGCTGTCGCCCCAAGGCCTGCCTGGCACGAGTTGAGAAGGGAGGGGGGTAAAAGTGTCTCCACTGATTCAATTGTGCATTTCCAAGTCGAATGTTTGCCCTTTTCTATGAGAAAAGAGGGGAATAAAATAAGGAGGATGCCTGCATTTTAATAGCGTAAGACAGCAGTGTGTGTGTGTGTGTGTGCTTGTGTGTCATGTGCATAAGTTCTGCACTAAGGAGCAGCCACAAGACTCGTTTTTACTACATCTGCTCCTGTAGGTACTTTCCAATGGCAGAGAAGACAGAGAGCCTACTCCTAGAAATTAACACGCGTGCATAATTAGCATTAGGTTTACCATTTTAAATATGTTTGACAGATGCATAGCGTTGTGCTTGTAGGAATAATGATGTAATATTAATGAAAACATGAATATTCAAGAGAGTGCTTAGTCGCTCATATGAACACTTAATCATATTGAGGTCTGGATTTGCTTTAATGTCATGTTTTATGTATTTCTACATCCAATACAGAAAGTCAAAACGACAGTTTTCTCCATGCCTGGTCCTCCATATTTTTGGCAAATGTCTACATTCATCAAGCTAGAAAAAGAACGAAACTGAAGCACCGTAGTGGCGTCGAGAAACAGGTGTCGGCAGACGTGCCTGGGCAGATGTTGCGCAGGGCAAAAGCACGTCCTCACATGCGAGGAACTGTGCTGCCCCCACACCCTTATGTCCCCCCCCACCACTGTCCAGACACAGAATACGTAACAGGGTCTGACACAATCTATCGGAGCAGAGATGGAGGGAGGGGGAGAAGGAGAGAGAGAGCGAGCGAAAGCATTCGCAATGCAAACGTGCAATAATGTACGAGGCTCCTGCTTGTGGTTCTGAGCAGGTACGGTCGGTCACCGGTGCTGCCTCACCTTGGGTGGAAAGCTGCCCCTGGAAGGAAGGACCGCCAGAGGGAGGAGGAGGAGCTTTGTGCAGATAGTGTGTACTCCCTGAAACCCCCCACCACATACAGTACAATCCTCTCCAAAGCAACTGAGTGGTCTGTGGTTTGGGCTAGGTTGTTTCTTTGTAACGCACACACACTTCATTGGGCTCCATGGTAAGTTAAAATGATGCAAACAGACTGAACACACTGAAGGATGAGACAACAACAACAACAAAAGTGTACTTGAAAAGAGCATCAAAATAACATTCAGCTTTCCCACAGCAGGGAAATCCTGCTTTCACAAAATCCGCTCTTAAGCTCTCAATGGAACGCCACGGTCTGAGTCTAAACACTGGAATATGATTCACCCTCATCTTTCTATTCTCGGTCCCACACTTTCGTGATGAGCTGCTAAGGATAAGATAGGATAGGCGACTGTGACCCTGTGTCCAACCACTGATTCTGATCTTTCTCAAGGTGTTTTTGGAGGGTGGAATATTAGCTTGTACTAGCTCTGTGATTGTAAACGGGTTCCAGTCCTCTCACTGCATACCCTTGACTTGACTCCTCAAGGAATGAAACAGCCCCTAAACGTCCCAGCTTTAAAGGAATTCAAAAAGTAGCTTGAAATCAAAGCGTCTGAACACAGCCAAGCTAAATCAGACTGAGGCACAGCACTTTGCACTCCAAGCCGTGTGGGCAGAAGCGACTGTGGGAGAGGAAGAGAGCCAGCCCTCTGAGTGTCCTTGTCCCTTGGGACAGTTTGAGGACGAGTTGAGCGCGTGGAGGAGGAGGCATGGCCGGTGGCCTTGGGTGGAGACGGGGTATTGCTTTCACTGAAGGCTGAGTCACAGGAAGTCAGGCTGCAGAGGCCTGAAGCGCGATGCCTGACAAGTAGACAAGGGACAGACACACAAACACACATTGACACACGTACACTCCAAGCAGCACCAGACTGTGAATACACACACACACACCCACTCACACACACTCACTCACGTGCGCGCGCGTCTACACACGCGGTCTACCCTCTACCCAGCAATCGTCAGCTGCGCCTCCGTCATTTAAAGTGACTGAACACATTACTGTCATCGTCACCATGATTAGACCTCCAATTAAGCTGGGAGGAGGGACACGCATACGATTAGCCATGATATTCCAACGACACTTTGTGCCAAATGTTAATATCAGGGTGGGTGAGAGAAAGAGAACGAGGGAAAGAGAGGGAACAGAAATCTAAAAAAGAGACACCAAAAGAGGCTATTAAAACTCAATACCAACTGGAGGGGAGCTTAACCCCTTGAAATTGTGCCAGGAAAGGTGAGGGCATATCTAATTTAATTTGCCACTGGGATCTTTTTGTCAATTTAATGCGGACTGAATGTACATGTGGGGGGGGGGGGGGGGGGTCATTGCGTCTGGATGGGAAACGGTGAAGCCAAGAGAGCTCAGAATGTGGACAAACTGAGCTAACCTTTCAGCAGGCCCTAATGCTCCAATAACGGATGGCGTGGTGAAGCTACATTTGTTTGCACGTTGGCTTTTGTATTACTGCTGAAGCGGCCACACAAGATTCAGCAAGGAGGAAAGATGGACCTGGTAGACAGAGTGTGTGTTGGGGTCTGAAAAAAGGATATCGAAATCCCGTCCTAAAGCAAGCCAGAGAACCAACCCTGAGGGTTCAATCACTGTCAAAAGATATCTTTCCAAGTGTAAAACAGACTGATGTCAAACCCAAAACACCTGCAGTGGGAGCCCTGACATTGGGACCTTCAATCAACGCATTGATTTACATCCAGAATGTTCTCAATACAGCAACTTTGTCTTGGGACCAATAATCAACATTTACCCAGAAGGCCTCTCAAGGACCTCAGAGGGTCCTCTGAACTCAGACACGCTGACACAGTCCGTCCGTCCCGCTGGGTTCGTTTCCCAACAGTACATCCGCCTCGCCAGTCATGTCAGACAGACAAGCCTGCTAGTAAACAAGAGGTGTTGTGAACCCCAGTTACGAGGCCTAAGGAGCTTTTGTGCAGTGGTCGTGCAGCTTGTACAGAGGATGGAAAAGGGGGGGGGGGGGGGTTGGCAGTCATCTGTAATTGCTGGCGATGGGGATGTGAGAGTCCTGGGGTGGTGTTGGGTTCGGTTGGAAGGGGACGTGGTCAGATGGCTCCGCTCAGTCAGCAGCTGTACGGAGGTAAAAGCAGGGAAGGGCTGGGGTGTGTGGTTTGGGGGATGGGGGGTGTCCAGTGCCCCCTGGGGCCTGCTGCAATCACCCCCCCACCGTCAAGAGCCCTTTCGGAAGCAGAAGCAGCTTTGAACAATCCTCAATCAGCTCCTCCCTGAGTCAACGCATTTCCCTCCAACGGTGCGTCGTGGTGAGGGATTTCCATAATCAGGACAAGCAAACAACTCCTGTGTTTTATTGTGGGACAGGACGGTTGGCCCTCATCTTTTTATCTTGCCACTTTTCTGTAATCACAACAAGTCCTTGGTGTGGTTCGGTTTTGGGGGTGTTTGTGTATGTTCTCAGTTCACAAGCCATAGACTGCACACCTTGAACCTTTGTGCATTTTCATAACACAAATCAAATTCCACACATAGAAACACCTAGCAAAGGATAGTTAAATACCCACAAATATGAAACCCATAGTTGCTCAGAGAGACTGTCGGGGCAAAGGTAGATGACCTGTATTACTTGTCTTATACACACACACACACACACACACAGATACACACACTCACAGTGTGGCTGTGGATGGTCCACAGACCAGATATTGTTAACAGTACACACACTTCAACTACAAAAGAGCCTCCAAAGCTCCACAATACTACGTCTACACTTCTGCAACAAGCACCTGGAAGATACCAGAAGCAACACAGAACCTCCGCTGGGTCTGTCCTTTGATTCGCCATCAAGAGGAATAGCAGAGAACGAGAGCGAGCGGCAGGCCCACCGCAGATTCCCACTCTGTTTGATTTCCATTGATCAAATGCGTCAGTGATTGCACCTTGTCATTGATCAGGACTGTTAGCGGCTAGCGCGTTGTGACAGTGCCGCTGAAAAGGCAGCACGCTGACAACATCCTCAGAGGATACAAGAGCTCTGTGATTTGAATGAACAGATGCTGCCGGGGCGCGTGCGAGAGAATAGAAAAGTGCCCAGATTGTAAATAAAAGGCGTATCGCGGAGCGCCACGTCTCTCGACCTGAGCGTGACTCTTACGGGAGAATACCAACAAAAACAAGACAGTATATTTGGGCAACAAAACAAATAGCCTTCACTTGTCATGCATGTCTGAAGTGCATAAAAGACAACTGCGTGGATCCGAAACGCTGCTGAATTTCTGTCAAACACGGCTGTTGCGTTGGTGTTTTTGTCGGAAGCTGTTGGCACTTGTTTGGGTCGACTTTGAAACGCACGTGTCTCATCTCAGACAGAAGTATTTCAAAGGGTTTCATCATTAAATGTTGTTGAAATATTAAAATGGAGGTTCAGAAAAAAAGATGATATGGCACTGCAAGTGGTACATACACCAGACACACTGGCACAACAGACTGTCGTTAGTGCAATTCTAGCCTATATATTGCCCATGTATAGAGTTGTTTACAAAAACAAACGTCTAGTAAAAGCACTGCCCTTTTTTACATAAATCACATTCTTTCCATGTATAACCAGACATTTATCAAGCCATGTGTACATCCCTCTAGTAGAAGAGGTTTCACTTGTTATTCAGTTAAGTGGCATTTAATGATTCAGAGAGCTGAACTAGTGTGTGTCTGTATGTTGGGGGCTGGATTGGTACAGGATATTTTAAAGGATGTTTCAATAACTTGTAAATAAAACCTGAACACAACCAAAGACCCAAACTCTGAGTGACCGGTAGCACAATCGCGAGAACGGTGACCCTAGTGAAGATCAAACATAGCATTCTTACTTGATATGGAAATGGTGGGACAAAGGAGAGTGTATGTGTGTGTATATGTGTGTATGTATGTGTGTGTATGTATGCAAAACTGAGCAGGCTGAAAGCTGAATCAATAGAGCTCACCAAGTTTTATGAACCAGAGTGGTACCATACAGCGAGGGGGAGTGGGACAAGATATGTCTGTGTGTGGGGGGGTGAGCAGAAGGAGAGCTCCTCAGAGGAGAGGGAGAGGAGAGTATCAAGGTTCGCCCGGAGAGCTTCATTTCCAGCCGCCAGCATCCTTGTGTCAGGAGGGAGGGGATGAGAGGCTCAGGTGGCTTTGTCAGGCTTCTTTCAACAGTCATTTCATCAGTCACCTCTGAGTGCAGGCTGAAGGACACAGTTCAATATCCAGCATGGGAGGAGAGCAGAGCTTGCCTACAAACGCTCACATACACACGCACTCACAAATATTGGAAAGAGAGAGAGGGAGAGAAAGAATGTGAAAGAGAGAGAGCAAGAGCGGATGGAGGTACAGAGACAGTGATGACTCACTGCTTTGACTGTCTCTGACTAAAAACAAATGTTGAGCAGAATTAGGGGGTGCACAATTCACTAGCCCATTGATTGCCATATTTTGCATCTTTAACTATTATGTCAGCGGTCAGAAACCGGCAGCCCGCAGGGAAAAACTGGCCCGCCAGCAATTATATATGGTCTGCCAGATTATTTTGATAATCAGATATTTTTTTGTGACATTTTGCCAACAAATCAATGTTTTGGAATTGAGCATTAAATTGTAAGTTTTTATCCAAAAAAAGTTCTGACTGAATTTGGAGTGGGAAGGTCACTTTGCAGGTGCCATGCTTGCTCTCTGGTACCCTCCTCTAGAGTAAGAGGACCCAATGACGATCCTGGAATCATTATTAAAAGATGCATTTCTGTGAATATGGTTTGAACAGCTTTTAATGCCATTGTTTGGTATGACTGTTTCTTCTTTATAGGGCCATTCAAGGTTACAGGCGATATGCATATTTCAAAGTTGGAGTCAGAAATTATTCACAAGTTTATTCTCTGCCATCATATCAAACAGTCCTCCAATCAGGAACAAGCAAACCAGAATGTCATCGGCCTTTCATGAGCAAAAAATGAAAAGTGACTGTGCTGCTGTTTACACCGGTATACACCCACACAAATTCCCTCCCCATTTAAAGCCATCCTCAAATGCAGATTTTTTATGGCCCTTTGCCATAGTAGTATACAATACATGTTTCAGGCGCCAGTCAATTTGCCAAGTGGACCTGCACAATTACTGGCAGCCTGTTCCAAAACCTGTGACCTGGAGGACACTGTTAAACAACTAGAGAATGAAAGTGGGAGGGGATGAAAAAAGGAAGCAGCGTGAACAGAGCTCTACAAAGGGACAATCATAACGTGTTCAAATTGACAAACGGACAGTGAAATGGGTCTGCTGTCTGTGTGTGTGTGTGTGTGTGTCTGAGGGGCAGTGTGTGTGTGTGTGTGTGTCTGAGGGGCAGTGTGTGTGTGTGTGTGTCTGAGGGGCAGTGTGTGTGTGTGTGTGTGTGTGTGTGTGTGTGGGGGGGGGGGGGGTACAATTACAAAACATCAATGTCCGTCAACCTCCGAGGGACACACGAAAGGACTGGTGTTTTTAGTTTTTTGGTCTCTGGTTATTTGTTCTGGTCATTCGGAATGAACATTTCCCAGTCCATCTGCTGTCCTCTCCCTAATGACGACGGTGGTTGTGTAGTTGACCCCTGGCACCCCGTGCAACAATCACATGGGCCAGGGAGAATAATGGTCACTTTCCCACTCTGTCCCACCCAATACCAGCAGCAGGTAAAACCCTTTTAACCCAAGCCTGACCCTTTTCCACCTTGCCTCCTTCTCCTCTCTGTCTCTCAATCTCTTTTTTCTCTTCCTTTCGATCTTTCTTCCTCTATCTCTTTCTGTTCCCTCGATCTCTAGGGAGAGCTGTATTCGTAGAAAACATCCCCACAAGCCCAGTGTTCCCGTCGCTATGGACACCAGGGTTCCCTGAGGCTGTTTTCTGGCCCAGCTCCTTTGGTCATTAAAACCAGAACTACAACCCAACAGGGAGCTTCTGAATCCCAAGTGGGTCAGAGAACCATGGGAAATGGAGTTTTGCAAGGTAATACCCGTATATGCATAATGCATGTGAGGGATGGACAAGCCAAAGTATTTTATAGCTATACTTTAGTTAGAATGACTTTAAGAAAGTAAACTTGAGTTACATTGGAGTTTTGTTTTTACTTACAAGATAAGTAGACAGTGTGGACATGTGGTATGTGTAATGCAGGATGTTCTGGCTAGCCTTAGTGCTATCTGGTTAACATGGGTTGGGGGTCTGTCCATAAACAACGAGAGTAAACACCTGACACTCACACTCCTATGCACACACAAACACACACACATAATGAGCACACACACTCCATCTCCCTCCGGCCCTCACACACACGAATACACACAAACAACACACACACACACACCACATCTCAGAGCAGCAATCGCAGTGTCCTTGACCACCTGATGCTCCACCACCTCTGCCATTGATAAAGGTGAAGTGTGTTTAGAGCCGAGAGCTCTTTGGAGCAGATGCGGGGAGGGAGGCCCCCCCCAACATGGCTGCTGCTCAGACGGCCAGCGTTCTCTGTCAGCGGCGAGCCGGCTCTCTGTCTTTGCAAAGTCCTCTGCTTAGAAGCTTCAATTGTAAAGCCTGATAAGGCCCTGCAGATAAGGGCGGGAGATAAGCGTCGAGCGGGTGGTCGCTGTGGCGGTCCCTTATCTGCTGTTTTAGAACCGCACAGGCCCCGTCTGGTTTTCTTTTTTTAACCCCTTCCTCTCCACCCCTGCAGTCCCCTCTGAAAGGGCTGGATAGATCCCTATCGTCGTGCTGAAGGCTGGGCAGGCTATCGGATGGGAGGGTGAGGCGTGTGCGCGCGTGTCGAGGCGGGCGGGGGGGGGGGGGGTGGCTTAATCAAATTTACATGAGGGTTGGGTGCTACATGATCAGTCGGTTTGCCAGTGGGCGATAGATTGGAAAAGCCTTGACAGACGTGTGTGTGTGTGTGCTTGTGAGTCTGTGTGTGTGGCGGGGGGATTCTATTTGTGGCTGATGAGCCTCCGGGGCAGTAGGCATGTTGGGGTGAGAGAGGCCCGGGCGTGTAGAGGCGGCGTGTAGAACGGGGCTGATAACAAGAGAGGCTCAGTATGGAGGCTCAGTACGGAGGCTCAGTATGGAGGCTCAGTATGGAGGCTCAGTATGGAGGCTCAGTATGGAGGCTCAGTACGGAGGCTTAGTATGGAGGCTCAGTATGGATCGCTGGCCACACTGAAGCCTATCTATATCGGACAGCGCTGGAATTGACCTTGAGGGAAAGTATAGGAAGAGAAAATCCTGTCTTTGTTGTGTGTGTGTGAGACTGTGTGTGTGTCTGTGTGTGGCTGTGTGTGTGTGTGTGTGTGGCTGTGTGTGTGTAGCGCAGAGCGCTATATGCTTATTGAACTGAGGGATGTTGCTGTGGGGGTATTGCGATCAAATGCTACACAGACATACACACAACGTTGTTATTGACCCTTGTCATGCGACACACTCACTTGAATGCCACAGTGATAAAAAAAAAAGAAAAAAGAACGAAATAGCAATCATAAGAAATCCAGGTGTTGCATTCACAAACAGACACCCCATCCCCCACACACGCCCACAAACACAGGTGTAAAGTCAGATTGGAGACTTACCTCTGTGTCTGTTAGTAGTCTTGTCAAACATAAGCATGGCATCCTCTACCTGCAAGACAAGAGGATGGAGAATACATTAGAATGTAAGCTGGGACACAATGTTATCATGCCAGTGCGTTCACCCTACGAGGTCACTGTGAATACCCAGTGTACACCCAGAGGGATGGAATGAGAGAGATCCTGATTAACAGTTCAACAATTTTGCAACAATTTCCATACAGCAACTGTGAGCAAAGGGGGCCTCAGGGAGGGAGAGAGAGTAACACCAAGTCACAAAGAGAGAGATGCAACAAGCCGGAGAGAGAGACAAGTACAGATAAAGGGAACGTAGGAGTGTCAGAGAAAAAGAGAGAGAGTGTTGCAGAGGGAACAACAGACAGACAGAGAGAGAGACACAGACAGGGAGAGAGACAGAGAGATAGAGAGAGAACGAGAGAGAGAGAGAGAGAGAGAGAGAGAGAGAGAGAGAGAGAGAGAGAGAGAGAGAGAGAGAGCATGAAGGTGGCGTGTGCCATATGTCCCTGACAGTGCCTGGGTGAGTGACGGTTAGGGGCCGCCGAGTCACAAGGTTAGGAACACGCTGTGAGAAGCCAGCCGGGGGTGTGTGTGTGTGTGTGTGTGTGTGTGTGTGTGGAGGGGGGTACAAGGACAAATCATGTCAGAGAGTGAGTGCCCAGATGCCAAAGGAAGGGATTGAGGATTGTGGAGACATGACAAGGTGCTCAGGCCTTTAGTCACACACTGACTTTTGCCTTGCACATACATTGACACACACAGTGTCTCTCCAATCTCCCTCACACACGCGCACAAACACACACATCAACAATACTATGCAATCCTTAGCGATACACAGTCAACAGTGTGCTATTTCTGAATCAAAACACCCTGTGCACAACGCACACGTCCTGGTAAAAAACACAGGAGAGATAAAAACAGGATACTTCAAAGCTCCTCTCACCTTGCCTCTGACAAAAAGAAAGCATCCATCCCTTTCACCAGGAGAAAAAGCGCTGTTGCCGCGAGCCATAATTATATTCATCAGGCTCAATCATACACAATGAGCCTCCATTTGACAGTCCCCTTGATGGAGACAGACGTTAACTGCCTCTGCTCTCAACACACACACACACACGCACACACACTCAGGTATGCACTAATACACACATAGGCATGCAGGACATACACAGTTGTGCACCCATACAGCTGCATGCACAAAACATACACACTGGTAAATACACACACTGATTAAAAACACACTGATGTATATTTACATTTCATAGTAAGAGTGGAGCAGGCAAGGCTGGGAAGGGGCTCCCTGGGACAGGGGGGGGGGGGGGCACAGCAGGGGAGGGGCACAGCAGGGGGGAGGGGGGGGGGGGGCAGGCAGGCCAGACCTTTTAAATGTCGCTGACTCATGTGCGTGGTGGGTGCGTACATGTATGTGTGTGTGTGTGTGTGGTGTTTGTCAGAGACCTCCAGGGCTGTGCTCCCCCGGTTACCGTCGCTAGGTAACGTGGGTTAAGCTGGCCGCGCACGTCTCCAGAGCTGACAGTGACAGGCAGAGGAGCCACAGTGCTGTCCTGTGTGTGTGTGTAGGACTGGATGTCTGCGCATGGTGGGATTACCTATAAGCCTGGGTATGTGTCTCTCAATCTGGTTAGGTGTCTGTGTGTGGATGTGTATAGATATATATATATGTGTGTGTGTGTATGTATGTGTGTGTGTGTGTGTGTGTGCTTGTCAGTGTTGTGTGTCTCTCTATTCGCCTATACACAGACCTATGTGTCCGTGTGTGAGTGTGTGTGCGCTCGCCAGTGTGTCGGACTGCACTAGCCGAGCCACACTGGCGTGTCGTCTCAGCACAGCGGTGGAGCTGTCCCAGTAGATGATGGGAGCAGACAGCACCAGAGGCCGGCTCATATGTAACTGTCTGGCTGGATAAAGGCCACACTGACCCATCAATGTGCACGCACACACACATGCACACAAACACAGATATGTACTCAGTGCTATTTCTCTCTCTGGTTCTTTCCCTCTCTCTCTCGGCTGTGTTCAGTCACCCTGACAGTGAAACTTGACGGCGCTGCAGCTAATGTAATGTTCCAGAAGTGTACTGACCAATAATTGAGTTAATGTTCCTGATTAAACAGTGTTCTTGGTTCCACATGCCACAAGGCATGCCATAAGCCTCTGGATTAGACGAGATATGAAGAAAAGTGGGGTTCCTTTCATGAGTGGCGCATACACCTTTTGGGTACACAAACCTTGCAATCCGGCGTGTTTCCCTCCATCAATTCCATCTGAACTAAGTCAGAGGACCGTAACACTGTAGCCAGAGGGGTGACACAGCGTTGTTCCTGTAGGAACACACTAACACACTGTTCCTGTGTTTGAACGTGTATGCGTTAGTGTATGTATACATGCATGTGTTGGAAAGGACTAGGTTTGTCAGCGAGCACCTTAGTGCATCTGAATGAATCCGTTTGAAAGTGTGGCGTGTGTGTGTGTGAGAGACTTAACACTATTCCCAAAGCTAGCACCAGGGTCGTGTTCAATGCGACTGCGTCCATATGATCAGACATTAGCACCAGGGGGAATGGCGGGCATCTCCAGGCCCATTCTGACTGGCCCAGGAATGTATTAGCTAGCTAGCTCTCCATGCCTGCCGTGCACTGTGACACTGCAGTCACAACACTCCAGCACGTCTAAGGACAAGCTGCACTCAAATCTCTCCTATGTCCACCCGAGGTTGTCTGGCCACTCTGACATTCAACGCCATTACCGCTAATTGGCCGAACCGCCGGGGCTTTTACCGTCCCGCTGGCCGCGGGCCGAGGCAGCTTCACGCGGCCGTGAGCCGAGCGTAATGACTAATACTGTAATAATGTCTGCTTCACAAGCGCCACACAGACAGGCAGAGGGGCAGGGACGGCAGTAAAAATGCTTTAAAATGTATTTGTTATTATTATTTATTTGCGAGGGACTGGGCTGTACTCTGACAATCAAAAGGCAGGAGGGGTTAGGAGGAGAGGGAAATGAGGGAGAGGGAGAGAAGAGAGGGGGACTGTTGGATTTACACTTTCTGAAAGGGGGGATGACTAAGATAATATGTTGTTAGCCTGTGTGCAACCCTCCTGGGATGAAACCACTCAAAGTTACAGTGGGTGAGAAGTCACACGCACACCGTTTCAAACAGATAACTGTTTAGAGACGTTCAATGTGTACATTGACAGTTACAACATCCAAATTCGGGCTGAAACAATAAGATTGAGCCCAAAAAGATCTTCGTAGATCCGACTCAAACTCGACTCCATCTCCCTCTCCTCATCCAACCAAGGTCTGAATATCAGAGTCTGTGGGACCCTGGATGGCTGTGAAGATGGAGCATCAATGTGAAGTACTTGGCAGGCCCAGGCAGTCTTTCAATTAAAGCTGGCCTGTGTTTGTTGCTGACACATCTCCTTGCCAATCTCTCTGTCCAGTGGTCCATGGACGGTCGCAGACAGCATGGTTTACAACAACAAAAATAGAATTGGAAATCTGCATTTGCGTTGTTTAGATTATTTTCATGAGGACATGTATATTGTCAGTGAGCGAGGGAGGAGGGGATGGAAGAAAGGAAGGAGGGGGAAGGAAAGGCATAGATGGATTTCCAGGGGAGAGAGGACAGAAAAAAGGCTTCATGTCTGAGGGGAATTTTGGGATGGCACTGTGCCGGAAAAGAACTCCACTTCCCGTGTCATGAAATACATGTTCTTATTTTCCCTCAAAAAAATGGTGGCGTATCTGAGAAAGCATGAGATAGAATAAAACACACACGGCACGCACACACACACAAAAGGACATTTTAATCAGCCAAGCTAAATTATTTAGGGGCAGACAAAAACTGAGGATGTGTGGAAGAGCTGGAAGCGTGTTTGGAAAGAGGGGAGCAGAGCGCCAGGGTATGAGCTGGGATGTTAGGCTTGACCTAACACATTATGACAGCCGTTTAGATGAACCACTGGTACATTATTTACACTGGATTCCGATACGTGTGTTTGGGGGCGTAAGGTACACAGCAGTATGACTTCACATCAAATAGCTTTAAAAAAAGTTCTTATATTGATAATTAACAAGGAAAGGAGACAGGTAAAGGGGGTAAAGAAGGGAAGCCACAATTAAACTGAGCAAACCAAAGCTAAAGATGAACAGAAAGTCCTGTAAATAGCATTACATGATTGTCTTTGATAGTCTTTTTTTTGTCAGATTAGTAAAGGCAAGGAGCTGAGGAAAGAGATCCATTTAATGTATTGATACGCAGCCCTGGTGTCAAAAAACTACTGCAAAAGCAACAGGTGCAATGGTTCATGGCAGAACTGGACCACAGAGGGACCGCAGAGGGACCGCAGTGGTGCGTGGAAGGAAAGGCTGTGGAGATCTCTAGGAGAGACGGAGACGGCTGTGGAGATTCATAACAGGCTGGTGGATCGATCACTCATTAATGGCAGGGAGCATGCAAGTACATCCTGGTGACGAGAGGCGCACGCCTCGCCAGCTGAGCAAATAAGCTAGGAAGCTAGCAGACACTTTTAGATATGCAGACATGCATGCTTATATACACACACACACACGTCCACAGACAAACAGACACCCCCCCCAAGGGTACACACGTTCAGGTTTACACACACACACACCACTGACAGAGGGAAGGGAGATGGATAGTCTAAGGCTGTGCTCGTTTAACAGCCGTCGCTGGTTAGGAAGGGGAACTCATTTGCATAACAGAATTGGAAATGACTGCCAGAGTCCGAGAGAGTGACTCCTCGCCTTCGTTTCCCTTGGAAACACCCAGGAGCCAACCTTGAATGTCTCCCTTTCCTCGTCTTCTCTTGTCTTATTCCCGTCACTCTCCCCCTCTCTTTATATGTGTCTCTCGGTTTTCTTTTGAGTAACCAACTGTCTTCTGTAAGAGCAGGGCTAAACTCATCCCATCTCAAGGACAGAGACTAGGGTCAAACGAGGGATTGGGAATTTGTTAACGCCTGCAATTTGGTCATTTTTTGTAAGGGGGCACTCTAATCTGTCATACGACTGGTTGGGGAGAGAGAAAGAGAGGGGCGAGAGAGAGAGAGAGAGAGAGAGAGAGAGAGAGAGAGAGAGAGAGAGAGAGAGAGAGAGAGAGAGAGAGTAAAAGAGAGGTGGAGACAGAGGAAAGAATAAAGAAAAATTGAAGGAGAGAGAAGGAAAGAAAGGATGAAAGAAGGAGAGGAGGAGAGAGAGATCTCTTGCTGGAAGCCTTTTCAGATATTATTTTTTTTTTGAAATCACGCTCCATTCACTTTTATCACTGGTGATTAAACATGGAGCTCTGGGCCGCACGTCCCTCTGTGGAAAACAATGCAATTAATGTCTGCTGCATCAAAACAACACAATAAAAAAGCGGGAGATGAATCTCTTCGGAGGGTTCAGGGACTGAGAGTGAGGGGAGTCGTGTCACTGTAAGGCAGACCATGGCTTCCACCAAGAGCACCAACCATACACAATGTAGTGTGTGTGTGTGTGTGTGTGTGTGTGTGTGTGTGTGTGTGTGTGTGTGTGTGTGTGTGTAAATCACAGGAAAAGGATTACCGTACGAGGGGGATTTCATGGTGAGAATTGTGTAAGTTTGGGCAACAAGGATTCCCGTGACAGGAGAACCAAGGGCACTGGAGTCAAGGACATGCTTGGTGTCTTCCAACAAATAAATCTGTACGGCAAGTGAGCATGCGTGTTCGCAAGTCAGAGGACCCAAGTAATGGTGAAAGCAAAACAGGAAAGTAAAGCCAGGACACCTATTTGCAAGGCATCTTTTTAGACCTTGAGATGATCATTTCCAGCCTATGTAGAGGTTACGTCAAACCCTCATGCTAGTGAAGACTCTTCTCTCTACAGATATCAATGAGGTTTTGATGATATATTCTGCTGAGTGATATTGAAACCAAGACAGTCTATGTTAAAAACGATGTATAAAAACATAACAGCACATAGAAGGCAATCCAACAGTATAGACAGCTTCAGCCACATGATAAGATGATACTCTCCAGCCCACACAGTATTGTTAACCTCCAGCCAGAGTGGTTTGGGCCATCCTTAGGCCTACGGCAAAATGGGGATTACGGCATATTATCGACTCTTCATCGCTTAGGCCTGGCACTTGCACACAGGAGGGGATGTAAATGTATGCAAAGCTGCACACTTCACAGACAGACTAAAGATGAGAAACGGATGAGATTAGGTGTGCGAGATGGCTTCAGCAGTCAGCCATCGAGTAAGCTCATTATGCACTAAGCAGGTTTAATTATCAGGTTTTTTCTGTTTTTATTTGAATGCTATAAACAAATGTGTGTGTGTGTGTGGGGGGCATGTTTATTATTATTATGACATACTTAGAATAGAACAGTAAAGAATATCTTTACTTGTGAAAACATTTTCTCATTTTCTCAAGTTCAAGTCTTTTTTCTAGGGGGTTTTGGGGAGGTTAGGGTGAGAATTACATCAAGGGTTGGAGTTTGAAGTATCTTTAGGGTTAGGGTTATGAGCTAGAGTTATGTCTAAGATTTTCCGAATCAGTCAGATTGCAAGTACCTTCCAAGAGTGCCCACAACTCGACTCTACAATGTTAGGATGTGTACAGGAAGGTCATGATCATCACATCAGACATACTGGACAGATTGATTAGGAGGGCAGGCCCTGTTTTAGGGGACAATCCTGACTTTGTTATAGAGGTGGCAAAAATAAGAACTTATCGTACCACCACAAGCAACACAACATTCTGGGTTAGGGTGAAAACAACTGTACTACATGTTGGAAAAACCCCACCTCAAAAGTCACCTCATCTTTTGTTTCCCGCCCTTTCCCTCGTCTCGTCTTTTGAGAAGTCCACACTTCCCGAGGTCAAGCCCCACCCTCCCGTACACCAAACCAACTGAGCCAGCGAACGTCTCACTTCTCATGGGTCGTCTGGCAGAGGGGGCCAGAACCCAATCTGGAAACATGAACCTGCTGGCCGCTACTTAGCCCCGTGGGGGTTCAGGGAGAAGCCTAGGGTCTTTTCACATGTTTGTTGGAGGGTTTGAACCTTGCAGACCACCCAGCAACAAGCTCTCAATTCTCCTCCGGACAAATGGGGAGGGGTATCAGGTGTGGGATTCTGCGGTTATGGGAGCACAAAGAGAAGAAGGATTTTGCTTGTGGAACGAGGGAGACACCGTCTGCTGATAAGTCCTTTTCACTGGGCTACAGTGAAAACTCCTGAGCGCTCTCATTGACGGTCCAAGTCCCCTGAAATCAGAGCGCTGGTATAAAGGTTACACTTAAACAAAGACATAACAGATGCACTGTTAGATATCCAGCCGGGTTATAGTCAACACATAAGCTTACTGGACCATGATGGCTCCCTTGCAAATCTCACCCTTTTTCCCACCCTCTCTCTTTGTCTCGCTCTCTCTCCATCGTTTAACAAGTGCCAGGTATTTGACACTCCTGCTAACAGTCTAGCCTGGAAAGACAGTTCTCAGGCAGGACTGCTGCCAAAGAAGGTGAACCTGGCACCAGAGAATGAGGTCACGTCCCTATGACTGCAAAACACAGGGCACGGATGTTCTTATGGAACCAGATCCAATATTTTAAACTAGACCACATCTAACTCCTGTCCGTCCATTTTGAGTACCCTGCTTCGTTTTCTTTCATGCTATGTAAGCTTTGTTGATAGACCAGGAAGACCAACCGTTCATAAGTCATCTTCATGAGCAGAGATTCTATTTGCATATTCATAAGATGGGCAAGGCTGGGGCGGAGACATAGCCACCCAAGGTCATGCATATTCTATTATCGTGGATCGCCTCAAAGTGCCACAGTGATGGTCACCCCAGGTTAAGTGAAGATAGCTGCAAATTCAAATGCAGTAAAGAGAAAGTGTTATTGGTCCTGCAAACCTTTACGCCAATTGTCCCTATGACGTCTGGAATCTGTATGCCGTTCCACTGTAGCAGGTAAGCAGGTGGGGGACGTCTCACTCCACATGTCAAAGCTGGCTGATTGGCCACCACTTAAGATTTGCCAACGTGGATGAACATTGTGTTGACAATGGCATCCAGTGATTTGTTAACCTTCTGTTTGTTTGTTTCGTGAGCAGTTGGGTTGTGGGGTGTGCAAACCCCTCCTTTGACACTTGAGCACACAGATACACCACTAGGATATATTATGTCTTCTAGCCAGTTCCGTGTATGGTTGTCCCTATTTGTGAAATATGGATAGCCAGAACGAGGGGGCTCAGTGTTTTCCGACCGCAATAACAATGTGTTGGCGGGGGGAGGGTGGTTTGATATTGTTCCCCGAGGTGGATGGAGAACTGAAACATCGAAAGTACTCACAGGGAATCCCTGTTCCCCTCCATTTAAAAGCATAAGATTTCTGTCTTCCATCAAAGCATTTATCTAGTCTTTGCGCACTAATGCCATCCTTCTTTTCCACGCTTTAATCGCTCATATATATGGTAATGGCATTAATCAGTAGAAAATGCAGTCATTAAGTCTGCTAATTGGTATGTAAATAGGCTCAGTTGAAACACTGGCAAGGCCCCACAATCCCTTTGATTTCAAAATAAATATAAATGTGTCACTTTTCATTTGGCAGCGTGCAACAGGCAGTGTGTGTGTTTTGAAGGTAAATGACTGGAAGAGCCTGCTCCTTCACTAATGGACTGGGAGAAGGATGGGGGGGGGCAAAGGCATGGCTTGCCAGTCGCAAGGCTCAGCACACATTTGGGCCATGTGCTGATATTTATGATTAGGTGTTTTTTTCCCCTCGTCTATCCTCCTCCCGCTCTTGCTCTTTTCCTTTCTTTCCTCTTCCCTCTCTCGGTATATATCTCTATTTCCCTCTTTCTCACTCTCTCTTTACCTCTCACTCTTTCTCACCTACTTTTCTCCCTTACGCTTGGATCGATAACTCACCACAAAAGGTAGCCGGGCAGGGGCAGGGAGATTCCACGTCGTTTTGGGGCTAGGGCAATGTAATTTTCCATGTAATGAAAAAAGCAATAACATTTTCTCACGTTCTTTACAGCTGAGAGCTTGCCTCTGGTGCTCTCTCTTTCTCTCATCAGCCAGCCCAAGTGGCCAAATTCAGGAACATCAATGGCAACTATTGTACTGCTAAGCTTGTTGCCAAAAGGGAAGAAAGCCATAGATATCCCATCGCCCCATGTAAACATTTCGAGGGATTTCAGAAAAATGACAAGTCTGTCATTGAATGAGGAGCAGAAAATGACTGATTGCGAGATTTTATGAGAATTGCAACAGAGGGAGGTTGAGGATAGCAGAATTAAATGAACATAATTTAAACGTTCCAGTTCCTTGGCAGACTTTGATGTACATCGTATTATTGGACCTTCTGAAGGATGATATAGATTAATCACATTAGGGGAGGTTTATACCCAAGACTATTTATTTCAATTACCTTTTGTTACAAAT
The DNA here is from genome assembly GCF_021917145.1 of Hypomesus transpacificus. Classification (NCBI taxonomy): domain Eukaryota; kingdom Metazoa; phylum Chordata; class Actinopteri; order Osmeriformes; family Osmeridae; genus Hypomesus; species Hypomesus transpacificus. Next base: position 4,416,582 of record NC_061074.1, read on the forward strand.
CATACACCTGTAGTTCTTCATTCGGATTAGACACTAGTTCAATTACGAATTCCCGAGTAAGTCATTCAACATAATAGTAAATGAAAGCTAGTCAATCAAAACTTCCCATCTCAGGCATACATAAATGTAATTTCATACATTCTGTAACCAAAAGAACTTCAGACACATTTGAGAACAGCGTTTATAAATTGTGAAACCGTATCCCTCCTGTTGATTAAAGCTTGGATTAACATGACATGAGGTTCTGTCAGGGGATTCTTCGCCACCTCAGACGAGGGAGCGGTTACTGGGCGACAGAAAAGTAGCTTCAGCTCATGTTGTGGACTGTCAATTTATTTTGTCTCTTTCTCTCGGGTGGCTCTAAAGACAAGAAAAAAGGAAGGTGTATTATTTGAAGCGTGAATAACAGAGACACGATGTTGAGGTGCGAGCAGAGAGTCGTAGGCCACTGGAGATGAGCGGCAGCGTTTATTCCAGATAGCGCCGTCGAGTGAATTAAAACAGGGGAACAGCGAGGGGATTAAGTTGGACTTGTTGACAGGAGAGAGATGAGCTGCATTTACTTTCCCTCACTGTCTCCCCTTGTGCTCAAGGGTTGTTTTATCACATTTGATATTAGAAAGGCTCAATTTCATGGGTGGTCTGCCGCAGCCTGCCTACATTCCCCCAGTTGGAGTATAGAGATCTATAAATGTTATTCGGTAGATTGGTCTGCCTATCTTGGTGGGAGAAAGGTACAATATTGTGGGAGTCTGAAAGCTAGCAGGTAATCCATGCGGATTCATCCTATAAAACAGCAGTATCTCCAACAGAGAACCAACAAGGAACCAAACAGCAACTCCAGTAACCAGGTATAAGCCTGGATGACATGAGAAAAATGCAATCTAAGAACTGGCAGTTTTCAAGAAAGATGCACCAGAAGGCTGAATGTTATGCGTTATCCACCCTCTCATTCAACACAGAGTTCTGCATGTTCAACCCTTTCTTGAACCAGGAAGCCCCACTGAGATAAGGGAGCCTTTGCTTATCTTATGTTGCAAGGATGCCTTTGAGAATGAACTGTGTGCTCAACATGACTAAAAGACTCAAAATATACTATCTGGCATCCACACACTCTTAAATATAAAACTATACTTTGGAAAGACAGAGATTTTCCAAAATGTTCGAGACAAACCCCACAAAATGTCTTATGAACATGGATGAGGTAATTTACTGATGTCAGGGCGAGGATTTACATATATTGTAGGGCTCACAGGCAATACCCTGCAATAATAGAGATTCAGACAGACACCTGAGGTCCTGCGCAAAAGTTCCCCATGGGAGATCCAGAGGACGTTTTGAGGATGCCAGTAACATTTTGTCCGTTATAAAGGAGTATGTGTATGTATGAGAGAGATAGGGAGAGAACCAGAGACAGGAAAAGGCATGTAAGACTGAGCTAAGAAAACGACATGGAGATTGTGTGACTGAGAACTGTACACATGCTTCTGACTACATGAGTTTGTGTCCAATGTCCCCGTGCTTATAAACACCTCCTCAGATTCAAGTGTGATACACAATGGCGCAGGTTAACAGTACACCAGGACTCAACAGTGCTTTTCTCAGCTGCTTCCCTCTCAAGGCCCACACTGAGCAGCTATTTCACACAGGACTGTGGGCATTTATAAAAAGCTACTCAGGTTTGAGTGCCTTACTTGAGGGCATACAAACACACAGCTATTTGCTCACAGACACTGATGAGTGCACACACACACACGCCACTTGCACATATGACCCTGTGGGCCTGTGGGGGCTATGTGCGTCACTTCTAAAACGTTCCATTTCCTTATTTATTCCTACACAGGCAGGTTGAGAGGTTTCTCGGAAAGAAAAGGCTCGTCCTGTCAGCAGAGTGTAACCGGCTCCATTTCCATGGTGGACCGCGGCCACGCCTGAGAGCGTTGCTCAATTAGTCCTCATTACGAGGCTGTTTAAAATGGTCGTCTGGAGGAGCAACGGAAGGGAGGGAGGGCGGAAAGAGCCTGTTGTTGTAACTAAGAGAGACAGTGAGCTAATATTCCATTCCGCCTTGCAGGAAAAGAGCAATCCTAAGTGTCCTGGCATATGCGCCAGGGAGATATGATGCCAGCCTTGGGTAGCGTCGGGGAGGATAGGTAAGAATGAGACTGGTTCCTCCAGTGCTAAATAGAAAGTGTTCTCCATCTGTCTGTCTCGCTTTCTCCCTCTCTTTACTTGCCCTTCACTTCTTGTCTTTGTGTGTGGGGAGTGTGAGAGCAGAGGACTCTGAATGGCCATTGTGTGACTCCCAGTGGTGATGAGACAGAGGTATCACAAAGGATCAGTGAGACGGACACACACACACACACACACACACACACTCACAAAGGCAGTACAGTGGACGGGTCATAGTTCTGGCCTTTCAGTAGTGCTGCCAGGTCACACTGGTTCCCATACCTACCTCAATAAGAATCCTCAAATCAGATCTGTGTGTATGTCTGCATTTTTGGTCTTCTTATCTATATCCCTGTGTCAATCGAGACAAATATTGATATCACCGACATGGTGAGCACAGAACACCGAAAGAAGAAGGGAAAAGAGAGGAAGGGAATAGAGAGGGAGGGAATAGAGAGGAAGGGGATAGAGAGGAAGGGGATAGAGAGGAAGGGGATAGAGAGGAAGGGAATAGAGAGGAAGGGGATAGAGAGGAAGGGAATAGAGAGGGAGGGAATAGAGAGGGAGGGAATAGAGAGGAAGGGAATAGAGAGGGAGGGAATAGAGAGGAAGGGAATAGAGAGGGAGGGAATAGAGAGGAAGGGGATAGAGAGGGAGGGAATAGAGAGGGAGGGAGTGTGGCGAGGCCAGATCTCTGGGTGCTGAGATGGGAGGGGGGGGGGAGTTGGTACCTCAGCTGCTCCTTCATACACCCATTACACATCACAAATGCCATGGGCAACTAGAAAAAAAAACTGATTTCAAATGGATGGAAACCTGTGTGTGTGTGTGTCTGAAAAAGATAAAGAGAGTGAGAAAGTGTGTGTGAGAGAGAGAAATGGAGAGAGAGAGAGAGGGAGAGAGGGAGATAGAGAAAATATGCATTAACATGGATTACTTTGCCAGGCCATGCTCTAAATTCATTGCTCTGTCATTCATGTGCAAACTTCTCCAAGGCGACAGAAGGAGGGGGACTCACATAGGCCGTAGATAGATATTAATCAAGATGGCCATCCCTATCCAATCTTTGACGGATTACAGGTAACAGCTAGACTGAGACTCGATGGCCCATTTGGTCATATTTTAATACATGTCATTAAAATCAGATTCTAAATAAAGGGGCAAAAAACTCTACTGTTAACAGGTCAGAGTTCAAAACTGCAATGCTAAGATGTTTGCAGACGCATGTAATCAGTATTCTATTACATTTCCTGTCTTGATATATATATGTATGAAATTAAATAAAATTCTGGATTCCCAGATCCATTCCTGCATGCATATTTGATGCAGTTGTTCACCCCTTTGTGCTTACCTATTACCTGTGGCTATTATTTTCTACCTAGTTTGGGGGGGGGCTTGCCATTCCCTGGGTGGCTAAGAGTTCTCGCAAGGGCCAGTCCTTCAGCTGCACCCTTACAGGCTGTTTCAACAGATGCATGGGGAAAACCAAGAACCCCCCCTTATTGTTGTCAAACAAAAATAAACAGAATGAACAGATGTTGATAAAGAAGCCAAAGTACATTCTATTCCATTTAGACAAAGCAAAGCTAAATTGCTCCAGCTCAGGATGCCAATAAGCAAATTGAGCCGAAATGATCTGGTAACTTCTACATGGGCACAGAGCATCCTCTCTATTTCACGGTGCCACATATGCAGCTTGCGACATCCTGGTTCACCTGGGCGCTCGCTCGGAGCGGGCAGGACAGAGGAGGGGAAGAATGAGTTCGATACATCACTGTGCCTCATTGTCACGCCTCTCCCTCCCAGCTCATTCTCTCTCTGTCTCTCCGACAATGGCAACCCCCAGCCGACTCCCCCCTGCCACCAAAGGACCAGCTTTCGCTCTCTCTTTCTCTCTCCCCACACTCCCACTCTTTTCTCTCTGCCTCCCTCTCATTTCTTCCCTTCATTCTTCCTACCTTCCTCTTACCGATCTCTCTCGTTCTCGGTCCACGGTCTTTTTCCATTCCCTCTGTCTCTCTGTCTGTCTCTCTCTCTGTCTCTCTCTGACAGGCTCAGTCTCGTGCCGTTGTGCGCTCCTCTCCCTGGGCTGGGCCCGATAAGCAGGTAATTCATCATTGTGCTGAAGGCTACACACGGTGGGGCCCTTATCAGGCTTTCACAAGGATCCGGCCTCCACTAGCAAGGTCTCTGTTTGGAAAGTGACCCGCAGCCTCCCAGCGCCAAATTACCATGACAACATTCAAATTATCCCCAGCAAATGACAAGAGACGAATTAATATATTTCCCATCATCTTCCTCCCCTTGCCCGCGCTTCCAGCCTCAATTTGTGTTTCTATTATTGAGGCAAGGGGGGAAAAAGAATGGTTAACCAAAACCAGTGTGCGTAAGAACAACTATAATGAATGTAAATTGGCCCGACTTCTTTTCGACTAACCGAGAACAATGGTTAAAGAATAGCAGGTTGGGGTGTTAAAAGCGATACAGCATCCCTGCTTTCTCTTACAATGGCGTGTCTTTTTCCACTCACTACCCCACCACCCCCGCACCCATCCCTACGCAACGCACAAAAGCAGTCTTGCAACACCGCAAATTCAATTCATGCGACACAATAAAACACAATCGCGCGGAAACGTAGGGCGTTTAAGCGGACAGCTTCATATAAGGAGGAGCTACACCATTGCGGGGCTGTAATTGAGTCTGGGATTAGAGGAAAAGATGATGATTATGACAGCGTGTTGGTGTTTGAATGAACCTCAGGCGGAGTTTGGGGGCGGTGGTGCCAGGCAAGGTGAAGGTGGGGATCAGGGGTAAGGACGTTGTCATTTGAATGTTTCTATTCCCGTGTAATATCAAGACAGAATACTCAAAGCTATCGCATGGGAGCAGTACAGAGTGCTCCACTGCATGACGTATTTAACTTTGGCAGACCCAGCCTACTGAGTTTGGGAGACGGGGAGAATCTACCTCCAGTCTGGGTGGGAGGGAGATGGAGCAGTTGATGAAGATGCCGTTTTGCAATAACACACTTATCTGGCACCCACAGACAGACACTCATCCTACCCACACAAAAACACTCATTAAGTCTCTTCCTCACAAGTCTTGTTTGAGTGTGTCAGTCAAGATGTTCTTGTGTGTGTGTATGTGTGTGTGTCCTGTCTATCACCACGTGCATCCTCAGCCCTGGGGAGGACTCCTTTAGCCTCCCTGTATGGGGATCATCTGGGGGGTCCTCCCATTGAGAGGGCACCGTCAACGGGGGTCTAATGAACTCATGAGGTGCCCAGTCATTCACACAGCATTGCCTGATCTAGCACACTCTCATGCAGTCACGTACACACTAACACACACAGAGAGAGAGAGAGCAAGAGAGAGAGCGAGAGAGAGAGCGAGGGAGAGAGTGAGAGGGAGGAAAAACAAAGACAGAGAGAGAAACAAGCGACTCACACACACAGTACAAGAGAGTCTAGAGGGTAAACCATTAAAACAATGGCACGCACACACAAAAAGGATCCCTTGAGAAACTTTTTGTCCTTAATGAAGATACATCAGTCATGTCACATGATGACCAAAGCAAACAAACAAACGGGTCACAGTCGAGACAGCCTCCTGTCTTTCCTCAGGCATTCTAATATAATTGGACTTAATCAGAACTCCAACTGAGAAAAAAAGCACTCTGAGCAGTCGGCCCATTGACAGACAGGCAGACTGGAATAACCAACTAGACAACAGTGGATATGAAGACACAAACAAGATGAGTTAGGAAAACTTTGTTCCTGTTAGCTTATTAGGTATGCAGAGCTGTAATTAACAAGGCCATTAGCAGGGGCTGATGCTAACTGTGAAGTGTTAGAGGGCTATTTGCATTGATCTGGAGGCAGTGCCCCTTAAAAAGGCTACTGGACGTGTGACGGATGGATCTGCGATCTGTGAATCACCATGGTCATTATCGCCCTGGGTCAGAGGGACAACATGGTCATTCACACTGTCAGGCAGGCACACACACACCCACACACACTCAGTTTGTGCAAACACATACATACACACGCAAGTTGTTGAAAGCACCCACAAGTGCATGTTCATCTTCACTGATCCAGAAGAGAATGTGTCGGCCCGTAAGGCTTTACCTCCAGGCGTCTGCATGTTTTGAGTAGCAAAAAAACTAATTCTGCTGAATCTCAGTCAGTCTGAATCTTTACAGAATTTCAGAATGACAAACCTAAACTGATTCTCTGTGCTCAAACCCCTGGCTGTCACAGAGCGTCGCCCTCATGAAACACTCCAACCAATCAAACAGGCCTGGCCAAAACACGAACCTGGAACCAGGAAAGCCATTCTTAAAGCCATGTGAACGGAGCGAAAGCCTTGTTTGATAGCCCTGATAGCCTGGCAGCCATTTACTATTGGATTGTCAGAAGGAGGGAGTCTTTCATCTGAGCTTTGCTGGTAGAGATGTGTATCTGGTAGACAGAGTGGTCTTGGCCATAGGCCTATCTGCTGTCCTGACATATTGTAGCCATCGCAATGATGAATGCATCCCCACTGCTATCATAACTGAGGGGAATTTATACCAAACAGGAAATAGGTGTCAGCTCTCATGTGAACCAGGCAGAGTCCTATCACAACAAACGTAGTTGAATAATATAAGAGAGCACAGGCCTAACAAAGCATGCCATGCTCAGATATCAACCCCTCACATTTCAGCACCAACAATTAAATGAAGCTAGCTTGAAGTTTAAGGGCATGTGAAAACATCCCAGAATTGGTTAGCTTCACTTTCCTTTTATTTCTACTCTTTCTCGTGGCTGTGAAGCCTAGTATGAGTCAACCATCAAGAGATAAACCGTTTAGAGACGCCCTCTCCCAGGTAAAAACACCTACAGGGCCCGTCATACAGTGTGCGGCATTCAACAGCAGGTGCCTGTGGGATGGGTGTTTGTTTCAAAGCATACACATGGCTTTGGAGTGGGACTTGAAAATAGAAACTAGGAGCCCACGGCAAGAGAACGAAACCTTCCCATGGTGCACTGGAGCTTTGAGAATGGAGGCTTTTGGCAGTCCGGTCCGATATCAGTTGGCAGGCATCGAAGCGTTCCCTCCCAATCATCTGTTGATCATTTAATTACAGTATGCTTCAAAAGGAGAGGAGAGAAAACAACTAGCGCGAAGTGCCATCCCTTGACTTGCTAAAGAAACACGAGCAATCAGCACTGTTCTTACGTCCGCACTCTCTGAGGGTCCAACAGGGAGCAGAGGAGGGGAAGGGAAGGGAGAGATGGAAGGACAGACTAGAGACAGAAGACTCTGGCATTCAGCTGACTGAACCTGATTGGAGTGGTTCACTGTGGGTCCTTTTCATAGGGACTTGGTATTCAATAGCTAATCTTTACCTCTAGTCCCAGGACTCCAGAGAGGGCCTACTGTTATGTTTCAGTGACTCTCAAGCCATGTTTTATGGACTCACACACATCCTCCCAAACAAAAATGGCTGTTCAATACATTCTACTTAATGTGAGAGGTAGATTAATGTACTGTAATAACAGTAAGCCGACACACGTTAAATCTCCGTGTGGAGAAAACAAACGGTCACATTTTAATGCTAAAACACACAGATACACACACATACATCAATAAATGGATCAATCTAGGCCTTTACCTTATTAATTAAAGTCATAGTCCAGATGTGGCTGGTTAAAGTGTAGAATGCAAGGATATAAAAACACACGCATGTTGTAAAATCATCATAGACATAATGGCGTACATCAATCAATTAAAAAGCTGAATAGCCCTCAGCCTGCTACATTGTGGTCAATTTGCCATAACTAACACATTAAAAATGACAGATTGCCCATCTTCCCTAGCTTTGTCATTGAAACTTTGTGGAGGTTACTGCTATGTTAGACAGCGAATAAAACAAACAGAAATGTGTTATCCAAGTCAAAATAATTGATGCCTGTTAATTGTTTGAGCAACTGTGTCCACAAACTTCAGAATGTATCTCAATGTGTACAATTAAAATAAGATGAACCAACCACCTGCAGACATTCAGCAATGTCCTTCAGATTCAGCTCCGGCAAGGGAGTCCACTTCTCTCAGAGGCATAATAGAGTGTTTTACAGCTCCCCACATCTTATAACAACTGTTTTATTTTATTTTATTTGTGTTTTCTGCTCATTATACAATGAGAACCCACAAGGGCCCAGTCAAGAGGCCCAACCTCATAAAAAAGACTATAAAGCGGTACAGCACTTTGGAATCAGAGGGCCTTTGTGCCCTCAGTGACAATCACGTCATCTGAACATGGGCATTGATGCAAAGCTATGGCCCAAAAGCTGACGTTTAGGTCAACACATTAGGTCATCTCTAATCCTGGTTTTATATGAATCTCCATGAACCTGCCTTGAATGCACTTAAGGTTAAGAAGCGCAAAAAAACAAACAAAAAAAATCCCAAAACACTAGCTATAGATCTGGGCTTGCCAATAAATTCAAGATGATACATAATTATATAAGCCCTGTCATGTTCATCAAAGTCAAGTACAATTTTGATGCATTTGAGCCAGGTGTTGCACAAATCCATTGCAATTACTGTACATTTGTCAAGTAGACATACATTTTTTGTATGTTTTCCTGGTTTGACTTCCCCAGTGAACTCACACAGGGATACTGATCCCTCATGCAGCTAGTTTGTAACCCCCACTGGCCACAGATGGGTCCTGCCCAGTAGGCGACACGCCTTTCGCTTAACACTTAGACTCTTTGCACCATTTTGTTCCTCGATTCAAAGGATTAGCAACATCAGACAGAGGACCCCTACCCCCCTACCCCCCCACAGCGCTTAAAATAGCCCACACTAATCTGCACTGTAACAGACTAAAATAACTCAGTGAGGGTAAAAATAAACCTTATCGGTGTTAACGCAGGACCTTTTCCTACCTTCCTGTTGAGCTGGTATTGGTTGCAAAGCCAAAGCGAAAGCCAATGGCATTGGTGTGCTTTCAGGGATGAAAACAACACAAAGCATTTGGTAGGGCTGACATCCCCGCTCCAAAATACCCCTTGGACTAAGGCGGTGGTCTACAGAATAGGTATACATGTGTCACATCCCACCCCACTCCCTAGGTCCTGGCTCTGTCAATTCTGTTGTGTTGTTCTCTCGTTTCAATGTCCCATACCCTACCTGTGTGATAGACCCCCCCGGCTCTGATCAACATCACCTGTTGCCAATCAAGCCCCTGTGTATTCTGCCCTTGTGTTTCTGTCTCTCGTTGCTAGTTTGTCTTAGTACTTTAGAGTCAATTGTCCCAGCCTCATCGTTGTATCTTTTTGTGAACCACAGTAAATACTTTTTTTCTGTATTTGAACTCTACGAGTCATACTTTTGAGTCCACCATTGTTGTTACACCATGGTTCTAAAGGGACAATCATTCCATATCAAACTAATGAATACGTGATTACCCCCCCAAAAATACTGACTGTATGATATCATGTATACCCTTCTCGTACATGAAACAAATGAAAGCTTCAGTCAAATTCTGAAATTTGAAATGCATATACAGGCTCAGGAATTATTGTTACAGCTAATAATTAGCCAGATAATAATTGAATATATAGATTCTACATTAGTGTGGTATTTAAGGTTATTAAACTATTAGATGTTGGAGAAATAAACACAAGGACAGAGCTTCCTGCCCTTGTGGCCCTGGAGGATAATTACCTAACCACCACTATGCTGAAACCATCAGGCTATCTTTGAACAAACAGACGTAAACAGCTGCTCAACTTGAGAACAACCACAGACTAATGAGACACAAAGAGAAGGTTCAATGTCTCCATAAAACAAATGTGGAAAACCACTGGGTTGAAACACTGTCATAACAAATAGAATTGCCCAGGCGTTGCCTAGACCTAGTGGGATGTCAAATCACCTCAGATGCACTGCACTAGAAACAGTTGCTGACAGGACTGCCGAAAAGCTTGTGTCTTTCAAGGCACAGTGCAGCCTTAATGCATGCCAGTTGCGTATGTTGACTTATGAAGCATGTGTCTTCTTGTACTGATAATTGTGAGAAATGAAAAGCTCCTAATGTCTTCTAAACTCTTAAGATAAATGTTGTTCATGTTGTACAATAAGAACTTTCATCTGTCCCTCAAAGCACCCCCCTATGCTTACCCACCCACCCGAATGCTTACCGCCATGTTGTCCTTCTCTGAATGCTGCTCAGAGACAACGGCAATGCAACACCGGGGGTGGGGGGTGGGGGATCATGGGAGTACCAAGCCAAGGTCGCTCCCCCAGGGGGAGGGGTGGGGAACGAGTTGGGCTATCTGATCATATTATCAATTTCACATAACATGCCAGGTATTACGGAGCAGTGCAGAGGCACTGCTGATGTTATGTAATGTAATTCCCAATCCATTACTGGCATGGGAGAAGCCCCCTCCCGCCCCCCCCCGCCCCCCCTCCCCCACTCTCGCCTTCACTTTCCAGTAAGAGCCTACTGACCCTGACTCACCTCCTCCATCGACCTCTCTCTCGCTTTCCATCCAACGTTTCCTCTGCGCCTCTAAAGAGGTGTGCAGCTTTCCCCACCAAAACTATAGTGTTCAAAGTCAAAAGAACAGTCCCCTTTCTCTCGGCGAGGCCCAGGGTGTGTAGCGTGTTTACACACACCCCGCCCACACACTTTCTCCCTGACTGGTGTCTCCTCCTGAGCAAGTAGCAAGCCTAGCAAATAAGACGTCAACGATCACTGCCAAGAGAGATTTAAAAACAAAATATATTTTTATTTTATTTATTTTTATCAAAGAAACATTTGGTAAATTACCTTGAATGGCAGGCACTCGTGGCAGAAAAATCGACTACACACTCACTTGAAAAAATACATCTTTCATGAGAAGTGTTAAAGGTAGACAGGCCATGGTAAACAAGCTGTTGAGGGGAAAATACAAGGTTGGATTAAATAACGTATCCCTCACTAATGGATTAAACCCACTCACCCCTCTGATAAGCACCCCAAACCCTGTCATTTTAAAAGACATTTGCAATAAGCGCCAACTGGGGCTTAAATAGAACAAATTGGTGCAAGAGAGGGGGCTGGGGTAGACAGAGGGAGGGGGTTATATTGAATCCCAAGTACGACAATATCCATTTGGGTCGGACATGTGTCTTTGATAAATGGGTGTATTAATGAACGCCAGGGCTCAGTGTTGGATGGTTGGGGCAGTGGAAGTGGGAGGGGGTTCTCTAATAGAAGTGTAAATGATGTGCTGTGACACGCTACTGAACGATGCTTTGATCTGCTGTTTGATGAGCTCCAGTGGCTTCCCAACGAAAAGAGCACACACACACACACAGCACACACACACACGCACACACAGCACACACGCACAGCACACAACTCATATATCCAGGGTTTGACAAATCCCTCCGGTGCAACGAGCCACCTCTCTCTGATCCCCTCCGCCCCTTCTTCATGCCCTGTTCTCCATCCATCCGCGTTCCTCATCATCCCTCCTCCTACACGATAACCTAGGGGACGTGGCGTTTGATGGGCTTTTAACAAGATACTGCTCTGAGAGGGTCTGACATGAGGAACAAAAACGCCAACCAAACCAACCCACATATGGACCCTTGCATAGAAAGATCTTACTAGCCCAGCAGGACGATTATGATGAATCGTGTCTGAATAAGAAATATGAACGGTGACATGCTCAAAGTGTGGTATCCCATAAGGCTGAAGAACCAGTACAAGATATCAAAAGCAATGATAGGTGTATAAAGACTAAGGCCTACCAGGGGTTCAACAGCACACAATGGGTGAGCTCCAGGTGATTTGAAACACGATCTAACACAAGACAGTTTAATGTGTCAAATACAAGTCTTGACAAGAATCCACAGTAAACAACAGGCCATTTTCATGGTAATGTTTAAGTTAACTACAACTATATATATATATATATCTGTCCAATATCACCTGAAAATGGACGATGCGGAGGCGGGAACCGTCCGACGCGCAGCGGAGTCCATTATCAGGTGATATTGGACACCTCGAAGGGCATTATCCCGCTTATACCATGGTCACTTGCCAACGATTTTCTTTACAAACATTAATTTATGTTTTAAGGCGTTTTGCATCTAAGAAATCTAACGTTTTTCAACGTTAGCCAACTCTGATGTTTCTAGTCCGCTCAGCTTATGGAACCAACACCGGCTTTCCTTTGGCTGAGCTATTAGCCCAACAGCTAACGTTATGCTGGCAAGATTCAAAGGCAATAACATTGTGTACGGTTGACAAACAGTAAATATTATTTTACAGTATGTTTGACAAGAAGATTAGCAAGCTAACCAGCCATGTCACTGTCCCAAAATCAATATCAAGATTTTCACGAACAATATCGGCCATATACTAGTACTGGGCTACAGTATGGCCGCAACCTGTGGAGCGGGTTGAAGAGCAAATGGATGTGAGATGACTGCATCAAAGTTAAAATATTCTCCAAACAGTGATTATAATTTGACAGTATGTTTAACAACAATACTAGCCAGGTATGGAGCCATGTCATTGTCCCCAAATAAAATCAAGAAGAAAATAATCTGCCATGTGTAGAGTGAGTTGCGGCTACTGTCGTGTTGGCCGCAGCCTGTCTGAAGTAGATTGACTAGTATAGTGAGGTGAATAGCGAATGGGATGTGAGATGAGCGGTTACGTGACACTGACACAAAACATTCAGAAAAGTAAAATTTTTCAAATAGGTTAAAATAAATAATGAAGTCACTCATTGTTGTAAATACAAGTTAGCTTGTTAAAGTCTTTCAAAATTGTAAATGGAGGCTTTGACTCTGTCCCTATTGTTATGGTTAATTATTTCAGACACTTTGTGTAGCCACCGCAATACTTTAGAACGATGAAAAGACAGTTTTGCTGCTATGACGTAGTAGGTGTCCGTTATCACCCAATAATGGACACCCCTGCAGCCAATCAGAATCGAGTATTCACCCAGACCATGGTATAACAAATATTAATTGGTTTGAACATAAGTATGAAAAGTGCAAACACACTCTCCAGCCATGGGGTCAGTGAGCATAGCAGCATAGCTGACAGCTATCACGCCAGGGCTGTTTGGAGTTTGTTCCAGCTCAGTGGCATCATTAGGTGGCCGTGAAAGTGGCCTAACGGGAGCTTTCTGCTGCATGATGGGGGTGGAAGGGATGGAGGTGTAACGATGGGTGGATGTTTTCTCAACCAGACTGGAAATTTAAGAAGAAAAGTCATGGCTGTCCCAGCATGCATTTCTGGTTCTTCCTTCTCCCCCCCCCCCCCCTTCTCCTGTGCTAACTCACATGTCCAGCAGTAGTATGCACTGCAGTGGTGGGATTTCTCTGTTTTTTTCATTTTTTGACAATCCCGGTTGAACTCTCTCTGCTCAATGTAAATTGGCACAGAGGCATGTCAGAACATGCCTGTAAGCGGTGCAGCCAATGCGTGCACTGCCTCCTATACCCGAGCAGAATACAGCAAACGCACAGCAGATCTGAGCATTCGTTCCACAGGTGAACCCTGGCCGCTTTTAAACATTCCATGAACGCAGTGATTGTGCAAACACACACAGAGGTACAAGGCGGTGACAGCAATCCAACATACAAACTTTATATTCAGAAGCGTCTAATAAAGCATGGACCCTACTAAATAATTCAAAATTACAGGACGGAACCCAGACGCAGTCCGATGGGGGAGGCATGTTATTAAAGACCACCCACCAGAGAAAGAGAGAGAGAGACAGAGACAGAGAGAGAGAGCGCGAGAGAGAGAAAGAGAGAGCGCGAGAAAGAGAGAGAGAGAGAGAGAGAGAGAGAGAGAGAGAGAGAGAGAGAGAGAGAGAGAGAGAGAGAGAGAGAGAGAGAGAGAGAGGCAGAGGAACAGTAGTGCTCTGAGAAGCGGGAAATAAATGGCTGACCTAACAGGCAAATATGTCCCGCACTGGAGGATCCCGCAGTGAAAAATACCCCAGCGCTCCCACTTTTATTGATCACCGCTAAACACTCCAGTTGGTACCGCATGAAATATTCATACTTCAATTTTGACACCATTTTAATAATTTGGAAATATTTCAAGGAAACAATGACTTGCAGCGAAACTCTTAACAAATCTGGGGGAGGAGAAAATAAAGAAGAGTTATGTCCACCTCAAGCCTCCTGTCCTGAACGTCACTGCCAGCCTCAACCCACTCACCCCCCCCCCCCCCCCCCCCCCCCCCTCAGACAAATGGCCTCTCTGTCACACAGAGTGAGAGGAATCCTGCAGTCAAACTCACCGACTTGTTTATCTCCTCCAGGCAGGGCCTGGGGAGGGTGTGTAAGTGTGTGTGTGCGGGTGTGCGTGCTCTTGCGACAGCCTCTGGGCAGAAACCGACAGAGACAGGACCCCCACCCTCCTTCAAGTCACAGCTCATGACCAATCAGAAACACAACTGGCCTTAGGCTGGCCCTACCCTGGGAGGATTGCAGTCCAATCACTATTTCTTGGAATGACATGCCTGGTAGTCCTCCAGGTGCATTATGGTCAATGTAGTGTTAAAACTCTACGCAATAACTTTCAGGATGTTCATTAAGTAGAATTTGCATAAATTGGCAATTATATTTCACCATTTTAACCAAGACCTGTAATCACTGGTTTTCCAAGGGTTTAATTACGGCCCGCTGATGATTGTCTGATGTAATTAAAAGTAATACCTTATTGTTGCTTATCATGGCATATTAAGGAAATTACATTTCATCATTCTTCAGTGTGTGTGTGAGTGTGTGAGGGAGAGAGAGAGAGAGATAGAGAGAGAGAGAGAAATAACAGACCTACCATGTATGGTCACTTTCCTGCTGCATCTGTAACTGTCTACTTAATGACTGCAGACACTACCCAGTATAGACACACAGAAGAAAAATATGACTCAAATCAAAACCTCCACAATGGCTTAGCAGGGCCGCTTGGAGCGCTGACATTGTTTTGCATAATTTCAATAAGAAATACAGTAAGTATTGCCCTGACTACTTCAATTGCAGCTAACCCAAGGATGATAAAGTTGTCATCTGTCACCTGCGACTGGAGGTCTATGTTCTGGTGGGTTGCCCAGAGAAATTTGTTCTTGTGAGCGGTGAAAATAATGACTTAATGTTTCTTACCTAAAGGCAAAGCTCCTTATACCTCCACTTGCACATACACACACATCCATATCAACACCGTGGTGCATTCTGACACAGCTACAGTCTCACACACATACACATTCCCACACCTGCACATGCACACCTTGTCACTCAACCTCTCAGCACTGAGAGTCCTACATCTCGTTCATCAGTTGTCTGTCAGTTGCCTCCACTTCAGTCACTCTCTCCTTCTCTCTCACTCTCCCACTCTCCCACTCTCTCGCTTACCCCCTCTTACCTCCCCCCCCCTCTCTCCATCTCTCTCTGCTCTGCCTATTAATGACACTTACTAAATCAGCTGCCAGTCCCACCGTGTCAAATCAGCCTAGTCTCTCCCACTCCTTTCCTCACACAGAAACACCCTCAACAACAACTCAAGGAAGAACATACAGTGCCCTCCAAAAGTATTGGAACAGTGAGGCGAATTCCTTTATTTTTGCTGTAGACTGAAAACAATTGGGCTTGACATCAAATAATGAACGTGAGACCAGAGATCAACGTTTCAGCTTTTATTTCCAGGTATTTACATCAGGATCTGATGCACAACTAAGAAAATATCACATTTTGTTTGAATCCACCCATTTGTCATGTGATCAAAAGTATTGGAACAGATATACTTAAAACATATTTAAGTGAATAAGACTTAATATTTAGTTGCAAATCCTTTGCTTTCAATAACTGCAGCAAGTCTGTGACCCATTGACGTCACCAAACTTTTGCATTCTTCCTTTTTGATGCTTTCCCAGGCTTTCACTGCAGCCTCTTTCAGTTGTTGTTTGTTTTGTGGGGTTCCTCCCTTCAGTCTCCTCTTAAGCAGGTAAAATGCATGCTCTATAGGGTTTAAGTCTGGAGATTGACTTGGCCAGTCTAATACCTTCCATTTCTTGCCCCTGATGAACTCCTTTGTTGTTTTGGCAGTGTGTTTTGGGTCGTTATCTTGCTGCATGATGAAGGCTCTGCCAATCAGTTTGGTTGCATCTTTCCTTAAATTGGCAGACAAAATGTTTCTGTAGACTTCCGAGTTCATTTTGCTGCTGCCATCATGTGTTACATCCTCAATGAAGATTAATGAGCCCGTCCCAGAAGAAGCCATGCAAGCCCAAGCCATGACATTACCTCCACCGTGTTTCACAGATGAGCTTGTGTGTTTGGGATCATGAGCAGTTCCTTTCTTTCTCCAAACTTTAGCCTTTCCATCACTTTGGTAAAAGTTAATCTTTGTCTCATCAGTCCATAAAACTTTGTCCCAGAATTTTTGAGGTTCATCTCTGTACTTTTTGGCAAATTCCAGCCTGGCCTTCCTATTCTTCTTGCTAATGAGTGGTTTGCATCTTCTGGTGTAGCCCTTGTACTTTTGTTCATGAAGTCTTCTGCGAACAGTAGATAGTGATACCTTCACTCCTGCCATCTGGAGGTTGTTGCTGATCTCACTAACAGTTGTTTTAGGGTCTTTCTTTACAGCTCTCACAATGTTTCTGTCATCAACTGCTGATGTTTTCCTTGGTCTACCTGTTCGACGTCTGTTACTTAGTACACCAGTAGTTTTCTTCTTCTTCAGGACATTCCAAATGGTTGTACTGGCTATGGCCAATGTTTCTGCAATGGCTCTGATTGATTTTCCATCTTCTCT
>NC_061074.1:4438580-4459070 GCF_021917145.1 Hypomesus transpacificus
CAGTCCTTCCAATTTTCTGCACTTCTGCCGTTCTCCTGCTTGTCTAGAGAATGACGACAGCACAGTTGCCCTGGCCCAGATAAATGTGCTTGGATAGTCACTCCTTGGTTAAACAGTGACCTTTTTTTTAAACGAGGTACGGGCTACAGTCCACATGTGCATAACCTGTTCTATAAGTTCATCATTAGGATGAATGACGGACCCAAAGCAAGGCCCACCTCCCCCACTCCTACTCTCTATCTTTCCCCATAACTCACGGAATGATTTCTGTCCGCTTTCCCTTGGTTAAGCTATCTCAGCGGGTCCCTTGATGTCCCCTCTCCCTATGTCACTCTCCCTATGTCACTCTCCCGAAAAAAATCTCCATCTTCCTCTGTCTTCCCCCCCTCCTTCTGTGTCCTGTTGCCTCCACCAGGGCCCTGGTGCATCTCCTCCTTGCCCAGTGAGGCAGGCCCAGATGGCAGACAGCAGGGGCCCCGTGCCCCCCCAAGGGCCACTAAGTGCTGCCCTGTGGCTGTGTCTGCACATCCAGCTGCCTGTCTGGCAGATTGAGTGAAGGGAATGAAGAGAGCGACAGGGACAGAGAAAGAGCGAGAGAGAGGGTGTGTATGTGTGTGACTGGAGAGCAGGAAGAGTGACATCAGCGCTGGGCTGCTGTGGCACAGGGTAACCTTCTCTGCGAGAGCAGATGGTGTCATGATTGTGACGAGATGGGGGGGGTCTGGGGGGGGGGGGGGGTTGAGGGGAAGGGCAAGGGGCTCCTCTTAGCCTCTCACCTCTGGGACTCTGGTGCTGCCTGTGCTGGCTTAGCTTCACCATGGCTCTGCCGGTGGTCCAGGGCGGCTCACATAGAACATGCAAGCGGTGCCAACCTGTCCCCCTCCCAGACACCCCAACCCTCAGGTAACGCCCGCCCTGCCAGTCATAGAGAGACAGACAACTGTTGCGCTGGAACAGAGGGGGGTGCCCACAAGAGACTCAAAGAGAGAAAGGGCATCAGAAAAGCTTCTAAATCCAACACGCTGGTATTTCCAAATGTTAAGGAGGGGAGGAGGGTGGGGGTATCTAAATATAAGACTTCCGGGGTCTTGGCTGGAAGTCAGGGATGGCCCCCGGGGAGGGGGGAAGGGGAAGGGGAGGGGGGGGTTTGGGTGCATCAGGGAGAGAGGTGGAAGATGAGCTGGTTTTAGTCAAACCCTGTTTGCAATAAACATCCTGTTGAGATTTAACCGACTGACAACGGAACAGCAGCAGACTATATAAGACCTCTAATTCTCAAAAATGTGTTTGCGTACGAGCACGTGCGTGTGCGTGTGACGGCCATGCTTATGAGGAAATGCAACAATAGAATGTATTCACCCAAGCGGGAAGGACGTGCCACGACAGGACCCTCGTTGCATTTTAACTAACTCAGGGAGCCGTCAAGGATTATGTACCCGGTCGTCATGGGACTTTTGATAATAAGGATGATTAAAAGCAAACTAAGTGCACTGAAACTTTAGACAACTTGTTCAGACATGCTGCCGGAGAAGTGATGATGGTTCTGGAAGGTTTCAATCACAGTAGTGCGTTTGGAGATTGGACTCCAGAGAACTTCCTGGAGTTGCAGGGACATGAGTCCACCACATAAGGCTAGTCACACAGGTCCTGTGCACAGTATTTTAATGACTTGTTTACATTACTATGTTCCACAGAAGCCGAGCGTTGGCTGAGTATTCCGATAAAATGGAAAGAGGAAACTTGTGGCCCCGACATGGAACATCGCCCTCATCCAGTGAAAACGCAGGACTTTAGGTCATCCCTCTCAAGTCCGACTGTCCAATCGATAACTCGGCCCTCATTCTCTCACTTTGATTGGTGGTGCACAGGTCCAATAATGAAGCTCACCCTGGCCTAGCCAAACCACACAGTGAACTGTAAATATTCCCCAGTTGAGGGCAGGTCCTTCAGGATGGGTCTGCAGTTCTGCTTCTGACATTTACACTGGGCTTTTAGCTGCCACCCTCCTGTTCCAGTCCAGTCCAGCCCCTCGCTCGCTGGCGGCTACATGGGGAGTTTATGAAGCTTCAACCAAACATTTTTTGAGGAGGACTAAATGAAAAGTAAAGCAAATGCAGCTGCTACTTTATTGTATTATTAGTCTGTAGAGACAGGGACAGGGAGTGAGAGAGAGAAAGAAACCGAGAGAGAGAGAGAGAGCACAAGCGAGAGGGAGTGAAGGAAAAAAGAAAGAGAGACAGAGGGGGGTGAGAGATACCCCCTGTTTCCTTAGCTCTGCTCAGACTCCACCTCCCCTATGGACAAATGTGACTTCACAATATTTGGTGAACATGAAGAGGAAAAAGAACTAAGAAAAAGGGTTAGACTACAACCTACAAACCCAACTTCAATGCAGACAGAAGGAGGGTGAATCAGAGTCATGAAACTAAACTCAGGACTTGTGAATCGGATTTCAAATGCGCTATTCAATGTTTGTTTAATATTTCACATTCACTGTGATGGGGCTGCTGAATGCAAAGTAGTTATTAGACACCTCAATCACACGCGCGATTTTCTTGCTCAGACATGAACACTCAATAACACAGACACACACAGGCGCATGCACATATCTCACGGAGACAGACCAAAAGAAATGACTGTGTACACACATACACACTCAACAGAGCACTTGTTTGCAAGCGATCCAAACTTGCCTAAGGACAGGAAGTGACAAAAGCAGTCATCAAACAACTAACACATTCCCACACTTGACATACCCACATAAATAATATGGCCTCACACACACACACACACACGAATGACAGTAGACCCACGCACACAGAACAACCAGACACACAATAATCATGTCTTAAATCACTTCCAGCCTTGCCCTGTTTGATTTACGCAGTAGTCCTACTGGCTGATGGGAGCCATATGGCCTCCCACCACGTGGAGCTGCCAGTGAGGCTAACCACACCGAGTCACTCTGCATCAGGCTGCGACCACAGAACACAGGCCCCTGACCACTGGCATGGGAGACACCAAAGCCTCAGCCACACCCCCAAAAATCTGATGGTATAACTGTATGTCCTTCTGTCTGCTGACTGCCAGCCTGACGACATGCTCCAGTAACACTAACCCTCTCTCAGTATCTCTCTCTCTCACACACACACAGCATTAACTGCACTTCCTGGGTGACATCACTAATCTAATAAGATTGGATTGGTTTGGGCTGTACACAGAGACAACCGCTTACACCTATCCAATCATGTAAGATCAGTGACTGCCTTAAAGACAGCAATTGTTGCACTTCAGCGCTGCTGCCGGTATTATGAGGAGATTTCTCATAGCAGGGGCCACTGGGTTTTGTTTACTGTGCTTTTTGAAGTTCAAACTGTATTAAGAAAAAGAGTAAACATAATAAATAAGCAAATTGTAGTTTTGTTATGAGATTTCTGTGCTGGAGAAACTGAATCATGACCAAAAGGTCACCAAAATCAATGTCCTTCTTGACCAAATGGATTTAGTGAGGGAGGAAAGCATGCCTGTTTGATAGTAAAATGTCATGATACAACCATTTAACAGAAAATATATTCTGAAATTGATATCTGACCTATTTGCCATTGCTGCTTGACTTTTTCCCTTGTGGCAAGCTGTGTGTCTTAAAGAAATCAGAGGTTCAATCAAGGATAATTCCTGCCTCTCACAGACACTTAAATGCACCCGCTCAGTCGCCCGGTGTGAATGTCAATCAGGAGATGCCTGCATGAATGTGATTGTCGTCGAGACCTGACCTTAACAAACACACTGTATCTACTAAACACACACATGCAAACAAAAACACACAAACACACACACGTTCATCCAAATCTGTTTAGCCCCATCCCCAGTGTACTCTTAATGTGCACAGAATTCTTTAATACATCTTTATTAGCGCTTTTTAACAAAATTAGCACTCTGTAAATTGCTGTGACCCAAGAGTCAGTGGCAGTCGAAATTAAATTGCTTCAGTCAATCAGAGTTTCAGCTTGTGTGATTACATTTGCTTTCCCTCGATTCCTTTTAGCTTTAGGAGCAATCATCGGTCAGCATATTTTCCTTTTTAATCCATCACATTTTTTTTTAAACGCAGAGGCGTAGTTGTTCAAATGAACGCGCACACAGGTTAGACCAGGCTTCACCTCTGATCAAACCTTTGGCTTCAAGGAAAAAAGAAGAGAAGAGAAAAAGGCACAACAAAAATAGAGACGTGCCCACTCCTTTACTCCGTATTCGTTGAGAACGAGGATGTTTCCTGGTGTCAGAAGCCATTTCCTGTCACGGATCACCTGCGAGTCTGTGTAGTGAAGCCTCCGGTATATATATGGCGCCCGTGACTGATGCTGGCGTTCCCTCAGCGGCCCCGCGTTCTCTCCAGATGACACGCTTCGCCCTGGAAAAGCAACGCTGAAGCACGGCGAGCTGTCACTCACAGTGGCGTATGCCCGCCCCCATCCTGTCTCCCCTGTGTAGGAAGCGAATCAGAGTGCATCCATCACCGGTGAGGCGGGGGAAACAGGCGTGTGGCTGGAAAATACAGCAGCTCACAAACAGCCTGCAATCCGGGGCTTCAGTCGTTTACAGGCCGATTACCTCTGAGTTAAGCTAACAAAAAAGCGTTGATACAAATTGATACCCCAAGTAATAAAATGGTAGTTCACCTTTTAATGGAGGCATTTTGAAATGTTACTGCCTGAATGACTCATGGGGGAAGTTTAGAGGAGGAATCATTGTGTTGGGACTCTGAATAACAGAGCAGAAATTAAAAAAGGGTTTGAGGTATATTCAAAGTAAGTTCTGACCCACCTCCAGGCATAAAATGCCTTTTAAAGTCATTTTAACGTCCTATTGTAAGATAAGTCGGAGATCTTGTTCTTTTTCTCCCATTGTCTAACCTTGTCTGTCTCTTTAGCCTCCCCTATGTCTTTTTTACTGAGAACAGGGTTTCTTGAAATGATGCCAAGTGAGAGAGAGAGGGGGGGAGAGATGGAAAGAGGGGAAGGAGAAAGAGAGCGATGGAGAGAAAGAGAAGAGGAGAGAGATGACTTTTTGATTATCTTTCTAAATGACACTTCAGCCTCCACCCTGGCTGTGTAATTGTGATTACTGTGCCTCTATTTTGGGCCGAGCACAGAGAGCCAGCCTCAGTAAATAACTGGTCTTCTCCTTCAGTGAGGGAGGGGGATGGGGGGGGCAGTATGAGAGAGAGGAAAGATGGAGCGAGGGAGAGAAGGAGGTGTGGAGCAAGGTTAAAAACAACTGCGCCTTGAGACTGTCGTCTGTTGAAGCAGAAAAGCTCTGCCGAACTGGTCTGGGGTCAGTAAAAGCAGCTAAGGGACGCATTGCTATCAGGGCAGAAAGGCCTTACAGGCTTGGTCTGGTGTCAGTGAAAGAGCTAAGCAGAATACCACAGCACTAAGTGGCAGTGGCAAATCTAAAATCACTCCGCTGGTCATCTCATCCCTGCAACCAACGTGAGAAGGCTCTAACGTGTTTCCCAGTCATCAGACAGAGAGCTCTGTGTCGTGAGAAAAACACGCCAGCGCATCGCCAATAATTCCCAAAGCAAACAGCGGCAAATATGCAACAATCAGATCATTCACGACTCCTTTAATCGAGTTTTCCCCACGAACACAAACCCAGACCACAGCAGATGAGTGATTGAATTAAGCCCCTGTGACATGAAGAGAATCTCTGTCTCCTCTGTTCATTGTGGAGGCTCTAATGGATTCTTAGCAGAGCTTTTAAAATTTCCATTCATACTCTCAATGTTAGCTGGTTTGTCGATGAAGGTCAGAAAAGGGAGGGGGGGGGGGCATGGGGGTGACAAGGAGATGGAGGTTGCAGTGGACTAAGTGGAAGAGATGAGGGGAGGGAGGGAGGGAGGGAGGGAGGGAGGGAGGGAGGGAGGGAGGGAGGGAGGGAGGGAGGGAGGGAGGGAGCTTTGTGTGACAAATCCGCCAGTGTGACCGCGGTGCTAGAGTCAAAGTGAGGGAACAGGCTCTTCTTTCCCAGGGGCGCTGCACGGACATCCTGACATCTCTCTCTCCATCCCTCCATCTTTCTCTCCCTCTCTCCATCTTTTTTCCCCTTTTTTAGCAGCAGCTGGGGGTGGCAGGCAAGGACCTTCCTGATTGGTTGAACCAAAAAAACACTGCTGTCCAACTAGCTCTGCGTTTCTCTGCCACGTCAATACAGCCTCCAGCATTCTAATTGGCCCCTGATGAGGGGGCGGGGCCGGGGTTGTTTATTCCCAGGGCCAGGCAGAATGTTACCAGCTGCAGCTAATCACCAGCTAAGGAGCCTGAAGGACACACTGAGGTCAAAGAGAAAACAGGAAGTGATTAAACCAAACATTTCCTCTCTAGTCAATCGCTGGATAGGGATCTGAGTGGTCATTTTGGCAAGACAAGTAAAAGGAGATCAACCAGAGCTCCATATCGAAAAAGTGGACTCTTCCCTTTGCTCTTGACAACTCACTCTTGTATTCAAGATGAAAATGCTGATGCAATGAACACAGTCTGGCCCAAACCTTTCCATGGAGCTGAGTGAAGTTCATTCCATTTCACTCTAACCCATCCTCTCAGACACCCTCGGTCAAGTCTCAAGTGGGAAAATGGCATTCGGAGGAGGAAGGGGGGAGAGGGGGTGAAATTGGAATGCAGCCAATCAAGGCCCCCCCACTTGCTTGCTTGCACATTTAGCTTGAGCGGCCAATGAGTGTCTAGTTCTGAGTGTCTAGAGATGAGCAGCTAAGGGAGGAAGCACAGTGGAGTTCATCTCATCCCCCAACTGTAGCCTCCGAGTACCAATTAGGTTTTGGCACTATGAAGTGGATTAATGGGCACCATACCCACCCACCCACCCCCTTCCCCCCTCACACAGATTTTCACACGATAACACTTCACCACTTGAATATGACTTAATCCCTGCTTGCTACCCGGCTTCTGTACCTGTGAAAAGTGGAATCATTGGATTTGCACGTTTTAACTGGGTGACAGAGTGCGCTAGCACGTGGGGCAGAAGATCGGAGTCTTCATTTAAAAGGGAGTGCTTTCATCACAGTGGGACGACAACATAACAAAGGAAACAAAAACTGGCGGGCGGACACGTGAACTCTTAACAAAAGTGACAAAACATTCCAAATCAAGGATAATTTACATAATTCTACAGTAAGAACTTCGATAGAAACCCACCATCCCATTTGTAAAAACAGGATTTAGGACATTTTGCTCAGAAAAACTTTTTCAGTCAGTTAGGCCTCCGGTCCTGACTGTACTCAGTATAGATAGCTTAGGCAGATAAGACGGATCAGGTAACATTCTGGCAAAGCACTGGCCTCTGTCGAGGTCGTTCTCTACTCTAGCCACGCTGACTCAAGAGTGATGCCGTCACCATGGCGATGACTAATGATAATCCCCGCAGCCTGGTCCGCGCCATCCCACAATGCTCAGCTGTCCTGTGCAGTGGCCGCTATTTATAAGCCGGGTCTCACGCCAGGACGCAGGAATAGATCACATGAGTGAGAGAGAAAGAGATATGACATCATTTGAAAGCCACTTCGGCGCTGATTCGTTTTTGCTCCCAGTTGTAATAGGTGAGTGGGCTAGAAGTCAAATCATTTGGCTCTCCCACACACGGATGTCTGATGAAAGAACAGATGAAGAACAACAACACGGTCTCCACAGTACGACTGAGAGCGTGCTGGAACCGGAGCGGGTATCAAGGATCATCTTTGATTTACATTTAGTCATCGCAATCATGAGACAATAGCAGGCTTGGATGCAAAACAAGGTTTCAGAGAGAGAGATTTTAAAATGACAAAAATATTTGTGGAAGAGAGATCAGGTTGAGCCTGTTTGGTTTCAATGTGTGTTTTCTTATTGGTATTGGTCCACCAGAATGTAGAAGGAATGGACCAAACCACACTTACAGTTCCAGTTGAACTTTCAACCCACCTATAAACAACATAAAGGAAGTATCTTTATCCTGGCATGCTCTCCATCTCAACCTCCCATTTACTCTAGCTTCTATTTCTGTTTCACTGTCTCTTCCGAAGGTTTTTCAAAGGCACTTTCACAGCGCGGGCTTAATCCAGACGGGAAGGTGGAAATGCCAGCAGGGGTCAAGGTGTGTAATGAAGCATTCTGATACTGAAAATGGTTATGAGCCCCTGAGAGAGCGCACTCATTGACGCTCGTTGGCCCCAGTAGAGGAAGAAGAAGAAGTAGAAGAAGAAAAGTATCACTTTAACAATGCAGGACGGGGAAGAGTCGTACTGAAGGTCAGTGTGAAGTGGGGGACGCAACCACAGAAATGGCTGCCGTGCTCGGGCGCTCTCAGGCCCTCCGATACAGGAAGACCACCTGAGCCTCTCGTTTCTCGTCTCTCGTGTCCAATTCCCATTAAGGGCTCTTGAGACCGCAGAGGCAGCGTCACAGCTGGCTCTGGGCTGGGAGAGGACGCTCCTCGTGGTCCGCACACACACACACACACACACACACAAACAGGATGCACACATGCTCCAGCTTGCGCTCGACCACACAAGCACACATGTACACCCACGCACCCATGAAGATGCGTACACATACACACACATACACACACGCACAGCTAGCAACCCAGTTCTTGGGAAAAAGGTTAAAAGTAGACACCGTATTCCCTGGGGACAACAGCTGAGGCTCTTGGGAGAAAATTCTGTCATCATTTTTTGAATAATTTGTTCCGGAAAAGGTCTCCAAACACCGACTCCAAATTAAAACACTGGAGAGTGAATCTGTCACACGTGCAGGGGGGAGAAACAGCCGTGGCAGATGGGAAACAGGATTGAGACTTTGCCCACTTTGAGCAGACACTCAAATATTGAGCCATTAGGGCCTTTTGTCAAAGGGAATAAGGTGTGATGGGGAGGAAGGAAAAGCAGAACTCTCTCTCTCTCTCTGTACCTCCCTATCTGTATCTCTCTCTCCCACTGTCTCTGCCAAAGCCTCCACTCACCTAGACAGCTGTGGACACAGAGGCGGAAACACACTCCTAACTCACAAACTCTCCCAGGGAAACACACACAGACAGAAGCACACACTCTCTCTTTTTCTCCCTCCTAACAGACGCACTCTTTCGCCAGGCATTGTGTTTGAACAGTACAAAAACGCTAACTCTGAAACCATGCGCCATAACCTGCTCCATCTCCAAATCTATCCCATGGTGCCCATAAATTGTTGATAAATTAGAATATAAAAGAGGGGCTTGAAATGCTTGAAATGATATCTACGCAAGACGGCGCATGTATATGCATTATGTGTCTGTTTGGAAAGGTCACATTCAGGCTTGGCCAAGCTCTGCTCTGCACAATTATTCCTCTGAATGAAAAAACTGAAATAATCATCTCTATGGCGGGCTAGAGACGCACTGCTTTGTTTTTTGGGGAGCTTTTTTTTGCATTATTATTAATTTATTTTTTCTGGATTCATTATAGTCTTAGAGGGATATATCTAAAGCACACGGACTTACACAAAAAGCACTTAATCCTTAGCGCTTGAACAGTCTAAATGGCATTTCCGTAATCCACAGGCATATGTTTTTGAAGAAGCACTCAAACAAGTACTACCCTTCAACAAAATATGGGCACAATGCAAAATAGTGTCTATTCACAGAGATATTTCAAATGTCGGTCAAATGTCAAAAATCTGGACAGCGCAATGACATTACTGCTTAGGCCACAACCTGTCTATGTACGCAGACATACGTGTGTGTGTGTGTGGGTGTCTGAGTGTGTGTTACGTTATCTGTAGCCACAGCTGCACCTAAAAAGGAGGTCCAGTAATGTGCGCTGATATGTGTGTGTGTGTGTTTGTGTGCGTGTGTGGGGGCACTGTGTGAGTGTGTGCGTGTGTGGGGGCACTGTGTGTGTGTGTGTGTGTGTGTGTGTGCATGTGTGGGGGCACTGTGTGTGTGTGTGTGTGTGGGTGTGTGGGGGCAATGTGTGGGCGTTCACGCCTTGGCCGCCCCTGCCGCCTCTGAGCGAGAGGGGCCTGGACGCAGCCGCTCCGATGCCAGGGCAAATGGAGTGTGGCGCTCCTGGGAGCCGGGCATGGCAGCAGGCGGGCACAGGAGCCGGGGCATCTGATCACCGGGGCCCCGCCCCTGCTCCGAGCCTCATTTAACACGGCTCACAGGCAGGGAGAGGGCCAACGTCACCTCAAGCCAACGTCACCCGCCAGGAAATGTGTCACTGATCCAGCGTCTCATCCATTCTGTCACAGGGCAGTGCACATTAGAGACACAGAGTCCCGTTGCAAGACGAGGGCGAGAGAGATTCTCAATCCCTGGAAAAGTAGGAACAGGAGCTATGTAGAGAGGATCTTTGTAAGAACACGCTAACATCTTTCAACCAAAAATAACCTATTTTTCCACCTGCAAATGACAGTATGTAGACTGCTATCAACACTATCAGAGACAATTTGTTCAAGATCAAACAACAACATTCAGACCTTCTAAAAAGCCCCCTCGAAAGACAGTCAAAAACAAATGCTAACCTGTAGCATGAGCAACAATTACTGGTTATAAGCACATGATGTTCCTGTAGGAATGGGAACCAGTTAGACCAGGGAAACCAGGACTGCCTGCACTGAAACTCCAGACCATGGCCCCATAAGGGGAAGTAGCTAAGCTCCTTTAACCTAATTGGCCCTTATTACGTTAAGGGCCATTGCTGATCAGCGGGGGGTGGGGGAGAGGTATCAAAGCATTTGGCAATTAGAGACGAACAATTTGCTCCACATTGGCCTTGCAGCCTAACTCTGAGAAGATGTGCTTAGAAACACACACAAGCTCGCACAAACACAGTGGTAAGGAATGAAAATATATGCAAATATGCATGCACACACACATGCACACGAATAGCCTCAAAACGCATGCAGGCACAAGGAAACAGTGAGGAACAGACGTGGAAATAAACGATCGCTCAGTCAGTTAGATAATCACTGGTGGCTCGTGATTATCAAGGAAACTAGTAAAACAAAATGAGCCGTGGAGTGGTTACGCGGCTAAACGCACGGGGCCCTTCGAGAAGGGACAATTAAAAAGCCAATTGCGGATTTGGGTCAGGAACAAGGGATGCCAAAGGAAGGAGTCCCTATGCCCTGAACAGCGCCCTGGAGGAGGCTAAAATAGATGGATTGTGAGGACACACCTGACTGAAGAGGGAGCAGAGAGGAGAAGAAGGCCCTTGTGATTGGTTGCCAGAATGAGATGGATGTAAGACGCACTGAGCACAAGTAAGTCTCATCTTAGTGAGATGAAATGGGAGTCTTTGGAATGTGTAGAGGGGAGAATATGGTAGATACAGAAAGCTTAATGCTGCAGACCCAGAGTCAAGTGAGAAGAGAAATTGTGGGATTGCGAAGCCTGACAAGATTGGTGTAAGATTTTGCCCAAAAATGTGAGCGTCAGTTTAGCGCTGCTTATATTCAGTGAGGAGCTCACTTGGGTCAAAACGCCTTGGCTGACTACATTTGTCTACATTACTTTGCATTGGTGAGCGTACAGAGTTAGCCTCCTAGCTAAACTCTGGGATGGCACATTCACTGTGAAGGTAATAAGTGTCATGAAGCACATTCTAAAGTATAAGAAGGATAGCAACCAGGACCAAATGTGTCCATGGTAGTTTAATTACACCAAATAGAGAAATCTCCAGAGTGTGTATAAGGTAAGGATGTTTCATTCTCCACAGATCTTCTTTCGTGTCCTCCAGCTTTCCCAGCCAGCCTTGGGGTACTTGGAGCAGTGTGTGACATCACAGTCTCTGTGGGGGATGTCCGGGTGATGCCAGCCCGTGCCAGGGCCTCCCAGACGGACTTCTCTGGAGTGTTGGGCCAACTGGGAGAGTGTGTGTGCTGACAGACACTGCGGGAGGGCGCCCCGCAGAGGACAATCGCACATCGCTCCGTAGGGAGGGGAGAGGAGACGCAGGCGGAAATAAGAGAAAAAACGAAGAATAAACGACTCTAGCTCCCATAGATGAAAAAGTGGCACACTGTTGTACTGTATACTACTGAAAATTGCAAAGGAAGAGGATGGGGGAGGGGACTAAAGGTGATGTATTTTTGGCCTCTTATCCAGCAATCACTGGTTCTGGGCACTGGGTCAGACAAGGACCAGTGAGACTAAACTACTTTGCAGGGAGAGCGACAGAGAAATAGCGAGATGGAATTGAGATTGAGAAAGAGAGAGAGAGGTAAATAGTGAGATAGAGTAAGAGAGAGGAGAGGAGAAGAGAGGGGGTGCGATTGAAATGATGAAAGACAGACAGAAGGATGGCAGGAGGGCAAAAGGAAAGAAGCTTCAGAGAGTTTTCCCTTTTGACTGTTTATGTTGATCACCACACGCTTGTTGGGTTTGCTCTCTGGCTCGCGTGAGGATTTTAATTAAGCTCCGACTTGCAAATGAGAGCTGGCCACTTGGCTTTCGTCTCTGCCTCCCTCCTGCAGGGAGAAATTTACTGGCCGCTTGGACACTCTTTCAGGCTGTGCTTTGTCTCAACAGAGACACACAATAATAAACGTTGGCTGGTGTAAGGATTGGTTTGTCTGAGGGATTCGTTTAAAAAGACAAAAACGACATCATAGGAAACAGGGACCGTATCCTGTCCTCTGCTCTCTTCATCACTGTCCTTCATGCATGCTGCCTAAGGTGGGAGGAGCCAGTGTCCAGATGTCCTATTGGGATGTCTACTAGGCCTTCACCATATCACAATGTCATAAGGCTGAGTATATCTTTATTCCATGATGACAGTTAAACACATGAGCAAAGGCTGCTTTTGTAGTTCTTTTGCACTTTGTAGTCTGATAAAGCATCTCCTTTCCCCTTTTGGGGCCTAGGGACCTTTCAGTTCTCCTGCCTCCTCTGACAAGCTTAGATGCATGGATAGAGTCTGCGACTGACACCTTGCCATAAGGCAGAGAGGATTACAACAAAGGATTACAAAGCCAGTGTGATCTCTATTCTGTTCTGACATTAGAACTGTCAGCCGCTCTTCTGAGCAGTGTGTTGCATGTTAGTGTTGCTAGGATGGGGTCAATACCTGTGGGCAGCGCCAACCTCGGAGGGCACCGCGGCACAGTGTCATCATTAGGTGTGTGTGGGGGAGCGGCTCCCCTCAGGTCTCACTCTCCCCTGTCTGTCTACACACACACACACACACACACGCATGTCTCTGGTGTGGGGGCGTCTCCCGCCAAGCTGTCTGTAACTACTCTCAGATGGATGACAACCACCTGCTGTTGAGGGAAATTAGAAAGCTTGTCGACCCCTCTTTATCTTTTCTTCTCCTTTTTCATCATCCTATTTAATTATTCACTTCCACTGGTGTTTTTGTAGGGTTTCCTGGGAACAACAGACAGGTTGATCAACTCGTAAATCCTGCCGTGTAAACCGGCAATCTGTCTTTTATGATAAAGCAACAGTGTGACAGAACAATGTGACATTTCAAGATGGCAAAACATCACCATTGTTTTGTATTGTTAATCACATTGGCAAAATTACACTGAATTTTCAGTGCACACCTGGAAAAGGAGATGGAGAAAAAATCACTAGAGGATGAATGGAACTAGCGTTTTTCACCTAAACACTGCAAAATATCAACAAATAGATGAAGTAATATCATTTTTTTCTTGTGTATAGTGGCTCGGTGTGTGTGTGTGTATGTGTGTGTGTGTGTGTGTGTATCTGGGAGAGCAGCCAAGCCTGACCTGCTCTTTGCCTCACAACAGAGGTGGATTGCCTGAGGAACTTGACTTCTGCATCCTATCGTATTCCTTTCATTAGGTAAAGGGATAAGGGAGGACATAGGCAGCCAATTTACCAAGCTCTCAGCTCGCAGCTTGTGTACCAAATTTCCATTTAAAGTGAATATCTGTCTTAATTCTATGTACAGTGGCGTTAGTATTAACAGTAAAGCTAAAAACACTGCGACACAATGGTTTTTAGGCCCTGTGAATATTGCAGCAAACCGATGCAGTCACTACCGTTAACCATCAAACTACTTTGCTACGGTGCTTTTATCTGAGGTGGTATCCTATGGCCTGAGTGCAAAGGAATGTATTTTGGCTTGTTGGTCTGTAGAGGCAGACGTCACTGGCTGTTTTTGTGACAGTGATGGGGCGATGGTGGCCAAACAGGAAGTGATAGTTTGCCCCCCCCCCCCCCCCCCCCCCCCAGAGTGGGGAGCTTCAACTTTCAACCTTGCCCCCCTTCATCTCTAAGGGGGCACCCCAGGAGCTGTCTTCTCATCACAAAGAGTATGGAGAGGAGAGAAGGGGAGGGGAGGGGAGGGGAGGGGAGGGGAGGGGAGGGGAGGGGGAGGGGAGGGGAGGGGAGGGGAGGGGAGGGGAGGAGAGGAGAGGAGAGGAGAGGAGAGGAGAGGGGAGCTCCTTTCCTCCCCATTGTGCATTCTGGACCCGAAGGCCACACTTTGACGGCCGCTACTGTGTCAGCAGTGTTCACCAGCCCCCCCCCCCCCAGCTCACCCCCTCCAAGAGCGAAGCTCTGCTTTGTGTTTTTTTCCCCCTCTTCCTTTTCAAAGTTCATTAAAAACCAGGTAATGCGGTGGCATTTCAGTTAATTAGTGTGCCAGCCTGAGAGCCCTTCACCCTTTCCTTGTGCACTTGACTCCAACGGAGAGAGCGCTCAGTGAGAGATCGCCAATACAATTTACATAAAGTGTAGGAGCGTCTGTCCAAAAAAAAAAAAAAAACAGAAAAAACACTATGACTCATACTGTCCTTTCTCTATTCCACTTTCCTCTCATCCCCTTCTCCAGTGCTTTAATCTGCCCTGCAATCTGTCCTTCGCTTCAGCTGACCCATCCATGTCAACCTGACAGCTTTTATCAATAGTCCGCTGGTCGGATCCGTCTACCCATCCCTGAGTCTTGAAATGTGCAACTGAACACTGAAGACTTGAAAGACACTGAGGACTTACTGTAAGGGGCTTTTACCAATGACCTTGAACCCAAAATAAAGACAATGGTGTGAAATCATGAGGAACATCGTCAAAAGACAATTTTACCTTCTGATGAAATCAGATGGAGCTAACAACAAAGTACAATACCAGATTAAAGCAGAAGTCGCTAAATCCAATTCAAACCAGTACTAAAACCCACACAATGTTGTTGTGGTTGCATTACCGCAATCAGGTGGCCAGACATGCTAACAGCTGATGGAGGATTTACACTGCTCTGCATAATGTCTCGTCCATTTCTTCCCTTCTAACTCCTCTGTGTATTCTCTCAGAGGATATACAGTTGTTCACAGTAATTAAACAGGACATGCCAGTACGCAAGCAAGAGAAAAGAAGGTCTTGACAGACGTGCTTTGCAGCAAATCCCTCTTTATATTTGTCTGACGGAGGCGCCAGCCGCAATAACGTTGGCATGACTCCAAGCGGCAGGGATGAAGAGAGGAGGAAGAGCCTACTGAGTGCGGGTTTGGCGGTTGCACACTCGTTCTCCGCTGTGTAAGCACAGTAATTGTATATGATGTTCAATACCTTTGAGGCTTCATTAGGACTTTGCATTAAAAAAATTGACAAAAACAACCCCAACCTTGCAGTGAAGGGAGAGGGAGAAGGGGAGAGGGAGGAAGAAAAAAGGAATCCGAAAGAATGCAGAAAGAAACAAGGCCATTTACTGAGCTTGCTCAAATTGTTTTGAGTGGGAGGCAGTTTTCCCTGATGGGAGTCGAGATTTTCTTTCTTTAAAAAAAAAAACAAATGAGATATGTCACACAGACTGTCAGCATGCAGGTAAGGCCTCTGTTGCTACTGTACAATCGGATTTGGAGTGTGTGTGTGTGTGATTGAGGAGGGGGGGGGGGGGGAAGCGATAACCTTGAGTTATAATTTTCTTTTCATCTTTTCCTTTTTTTCTTCCTAGCTCCCCCTTTTCATGCTGAGCTTCTGAATATGGATCTTAATTTACTCCTCACAGGGTGACAGCAGGTCCTGCGTGGTCGCTCCCACCCGGCGATAGGAAAAGGCGGGGACCTCGATGTGCGAGGCACCGCAGTGACCCCTAGTCTTCAGCTGGGGCTCCTGAGGTCGAGTGGCGCCGCTTAGGGAGCCGTCACTCATCCTCGGTTGTTTACCGGATAGTCCTCGGCTGCTTCTCTCAGAGAATCAGCCGCCTGCAGTTTCCTGCCGCCGTCGCCCAGCAGCACTTAAAGGGCCTGGGCGTCTCAGACCGCTCAGAGGGTGGTGCCTGGTGGGGGGGGAGGGCTTATTTCCGCCAAGATCCTCGGACGCGTCTTGCCTCCCCCACTTTAAGATCAGAGGTAGGACCCCCAAATGGGAAGCTATTACGCCGGCGCGGGTTCACCTTGGCAGGGCGCCGCGTGGAGACGGTGGATAGGAAATGCCATGTCGTCTCAGGGACCGTCTATTTCTTTAAATCCTAATGGTTCATCTGCCCCAATTTAATTGGCGCTCCTCGCTCCCCGATCCGATCACAACTGCTCCCCCTTCCGTCTGGGCACTTTGCTATCTGATTTTCGGAGGAGGCACACCACGGTGGCTAGTTGAGTCTGAGCTTTGGCAGATTTCTTTTCTTTTTTTTACAAAAACCTCAAACCACCATGCAATCTTCGGGAATGATTTACCCTTGCGCTTCAAGCATCCATCCTAAGACCCCCCCCCCCCCCCCCAACATTTTTGCTTGCTATCTTTATGAGATTTAGAGTGAGCCAGTTGCCAGCAATCCGTTCAATCGCACACAATCTTCTAAACAGCTGCCATCTTTGAAGAGGAGTGCAGGGGCCCTTACAGGTGTTTTAACAGATGACCCAGTGACTTAGTTCCAGAGCAATCAAGGCAATCCTCTCTTCCCCTGAGAAATATGCTCTGAAAGATAAACTGCTAAGAGATTGCACAGTATGAACTCTGTCCTATCTGTGAGGGTCAGAGAGGTTCGGTTCCATGTGCTCACTGCAGTTCCTCAGCTTAGAACTCAAGCTAGTGAACCTCAGGAGTAAACAAGCTCTTGAACCTGTACTACGACAGATATAATTACACCAGTAAATTGGCTAAATAGGTTCAACTAGACGATGCATGACTTTCATTCTTTGCTCTTTGACCAATTCTAAAGCCTTTTCAGTATTGTTGAAGAACTTTTCCCTAATTCCAACTCAGACTTTCCCATAGATTGAACTGAAATATATTTTGAAACTTTACTTTCAACCTTACAACCTGGTTCAGAGGTTCCATCAGTGCCATGAGGTGGATCAAGCGTCACCATCGGTGACAAACCACATCATGACGTGTCATTAAGTAAGCTA
The DNA here is from genome assembly GCF_021917145.1 of Hypomesus transpacificus. Lineage (NCBI taxonomy): Eukaryota > Metazoa > Chordata > Actinopteri > Osmeriformes > Osmeridae > Hypomesus > Hypomesus transpacificus. Next base: position 4,455,926 of record NC_061074.1, read on the forward strand.
GAGGTAGCACGTCTCTGACACCCCCTTCCCCCAGCCCCACCCACGACTCATTCACTAAATCATCTTAATGCTCAGGGACTTTCAGGTGGGGAAAGCTATTAGTAAAAGGAACCATTAGCAGGATAGATTAACTTTCTCAAATGTAGATTAAGGTGGTAAATTTATGGAGTGGCAAATAACCTGATGAAAAATCACTGAAAAAGCATTGAGAAAAACATTTATTCTTTCGACTGGTTGGCTGTGTAATATACCGAAGTGGAGAGTTCCCTGAAGAGCCAGATCCACAGCAAGGTCAAGAGAAAATCTTTGAGAAGGAACTGAAAGACAAGCCTCGCTCACTGAAGAAGGCGGAGGAAGAAATACACTTTGTCGAATTAAAATGGATTGCCCAAAAGCTCTACAACTTCCTTTTCTCTGGTGAGCATTTGAAAATTGCAACCTCTCAACTCCAGGAACCACTGCCAATACACAGAGCACTCAAAAGGTCAGAGAGAATATTAAATCGTTTGTTTTGCTTTCCCCTCTCACACGTCTCCCGATCGGAGTGGTTTCAACCCGACTTATCAGTCTCGTTACTGTTCGAGACCTGCCCTCTTCAAAGTGCACGCTTATGATTTTCACGAGACGGAAATGCGTGGAACAGCCCCTACGGTCTGAAGGAAACCTTCTGGATCTGACCCCGACTCACTTAAAAGATCATTCACACTGTTCCAACTGTTCAAGGGGGGGCTCGTTGGTGCTCTGAACCGGTCAAATAAGACATGTTAACCTCATGTCGTAAAGGGAAACTGCCTCTGTGGTATTCAGGCCCTGTTCTGAAGAGGAAAAATCACAGCGAGCAAGCTGTTATGTGTTGGCAGGTTCGTCCGTAGGGGGAGGTTGTGAGCAGGTTAGCTTAAGCGAGGCAAGATGAGCTTAAGCAGAAAAGCCAGAGCAACACTATAGGCTGAGCAGCCACTATGTTAAAGTATTACAAGTCCTGGTGACGGACAGTAAAAAAGACCAGTGTACATGGTCACTGGGGGTTAAAATTATGGTCAAGTGGTCAAAAGAAGAATCTTGAATTAGTTTAAATGAGCTGCTAGATGTAGCTATTAGATGTACAAATAAGGTGTTCCAACACACCTATCTCAGCCCTGATCCTTTATTTATATCCCTTTGAAAAACAGTGCCAGGGAGCAATCTCCACAGAGGGCCAATTTCCAACGCTCTCTGAGTACTGCGAAATTATACAATAAGAAGGTCAGGCAAAGACACTTAAACAATTCTTTTTTTTCACAAGTAGATTCAGTTTCACTCTTTGGCACTGGGGCTGTGAGAATCATTCTGAGAGCTTATTAAGGTTCAGACTAACACACACACAGACAAGGACACAGTCACACACTTATATATACACACACACACACACAGCGAGACACACACACACTCTGGGCGCCTCTGAGAGGTGGGCATGATGACAGAACTAATCCTCTGGACTAAAGAGAGTTGAGAGTCTCCCTTCTTCCTCTTTCATCCCTCCATACCTCCTCTCATTTGTTTCCCTCCTGCTCCAGAGACAAGTAGGGGAACCGAAGAGATCTTATAGGTGAGGGTGAGCATTTCAACCCCCCCCCCAAAAAACACTTGTTCCCTGACTATACATGCCACTGTCATATAGAACAGATCAGGTACAGACTGCTGTACCAAACAGAACTCTGACTGGATTTAGACAACTAGTCCACAGAGTGCTGATGAAGCTAGCAGTGCAGGTGGATCCTGCAGGTCTAGTGCGTACGCTGTCTAGGCAGCTGAGAGGACCCCGGCAAAGCAGGAGTTTATTGCAGCTCAGATAAGTGCACTCTGTTTGCAGACAAACTCCAAGCCGATTAAAACAAATCCTATGACTAAGCATTCACCAGCCCTGGCAAATTAGCACGCTGATAGTGCTCACAACGAAGTGGAGAAAGGAGTTGGGGGGGGACCAGACCCCCCTTCCTGGTATTTAATCTGCTAATTTGGAACATTATGCACAGGAAGTGGGCAGAGGTTAAGAATGTACTTTTGCATAATCACAATCAAAATCTAAAAAGTTCTAGGCATCCCCAAACAATGTCAATATGACTCCATAGAAAGAGAGAGCGAGAAGTGAGAGGTAGAGAGAAGGCGAGAGAGAAGGGGTGAGACCTAAAATATAAATAAATATATAAAAATTATTCAAATGTTTCCCCCTACAAAACTAGCGTACACACAGTATAGTTAAGGCGGCTGATAACAGTCTTGCCCTTGGAAGAAGAGGGAGACCTTTAATTAAAGCCCCCATGCAGCTGACCTCACACAAGAGTCAGGTGGCTGAGCGGTAAGAGAATCGGGCTAGTAATCAGAAGGTTGCCGGTTTGATTCTTGGCTGTGAAAAAATGAAGTTGTGTCCTTGGGCAAGGCACTTCCCTGTACTTACTGTAAGTCGCTCTGGGTAAGAGCGTCTGCTAAATGACTAAATGTAAATGTAACACATACTCGCATTGCTTTCTCCACAAAGACAATCCACTCAAGTCTGTGGTGGTGGCGACGGTGGGGGGTCATACCATACGGCTCCTGTGTCTCCGCGGTACGTTTATTCAGATTCCCTCCACACTCCATAAATCTAGCTTAGGGACTCCAGGGCAGTCACCGTTCTGCCTAAGATGCACTTTAGTGCTGACGCACGGAACCGGGGGCAGAATATCTTTCTTTCTACTGGAGGACATTCTGTCACAGTAAAACACACACACACACACAGGTACACACACACACACAGGTACACACACACACACAGGTACACACACACACACAGGTACACACACACACACAGGTACAGGCGCCGAGACACCATCAAATGCTGTAGTATGTGCACACACGCACAAACTCTCCTACCTACACTCACACATACACACACACAGACACGTGCACACGCAGACACACACACACGCACAAGTGGAGTGCAGCCTACAGCCAGCATTCTGAGACAGCTCCTCCAACCCTGGTGGCCCAGGACACCTACTTCCAGCGCCAAACAGGGCTAAGAGCACAACTCTGCACACTCTAGTAAGTCAAGCACAAAATCACACAGGAGGCATGCGGTGACATGCATAAAATTGCACACCATTACTGAAACACAGATGTGCATGTT